>NC_039266.1:17661770-17722399 GCF_003368295.1 Carassius auratus
TTTCGTTCACGAGGGGGCAGCATCTGTTAATGCATTGCTAAATGGTTCATTGATTGGTCACATCAATAGCCTGTTTTTCTCATCATCTCTGCTGCCGATTTCATAATCTTTGTCTCTTGCTTTGAGTGGGAATGCATGTTATATATGCATTTAAGGTTTAAAATGTGATATTAATATAAGTAGACAAAAAAAAATAGAATGCATTTATTATCAAAAATATATTCAAAATCTTATCGTAAGATTGCTTTAGATGTGTATTTAAAGCACACAAAAAGAAGGCTTTGTTCCATTTCAGATTGTTTATATTTTAACTCCCTTTTTGTGTAAAGATAATAGTTAAATTGCCTTTAATTGTCATGTTCATCTGACCTAATCAGATACCAGCAACAGCACTTTGAACTTTTAACCCTCTTTTCTATCACAAAGTAGGCACACACTGGTTCTTCAGTATAGTAATGTTGTTTTTTTTCAAGGTCAATTCGACCGCAGCAGAAGTGCACTGTAGAAAATATAATAAAGCAAACAGAAGTACACAACAGCCACTACAATGAGTACAGAAGAGAATGTAATGTTAAAAAGAAAATGTTTTATATTTGAGGTCTCCGAGACCCCAAATGTAAGTAATGTTTTTCATGAAGAATGTTTGATATAAAGTTTTTTTTTTACATCTTTTATGAGAATTATTATCCTTATATTATATAGTAATATTACAGACATTTTTTTTAATTATTTTGTATATTTTTTGATAATAATTATAACATTTTTAGATATGTGTTTATTTTAATTATTTTATGCATTTTAGATTATATATTTTGTGTAGATTGAGTAACTGGACATAAACTTTTTCTTTCACACCCTTTTTTGTGTGTATTATCAAGGTGATAACCCAGTTTTCCTGCTTTTTTGTGCTTCTTTCTGTTATCTCACCTAGAAACGAATTTATATTCTACACAAGAAGCTGTTTCTGCCTTTCCATTTGGTGCTGTGCATTACAGATTTCATAAATGAAGCATTTTCAGTGTCTTTCGTCATGAATCGGTTCCTTTAACATTTACTAATGCAGCCGACATTTAGATGTTTTGTGAAATACTCCTTATAGCTCTTGCTTTCAGTCTTTACTAATACAAATCGCTTGGTTGAATGCAAAACAGCAAGTGTCAGAGAAATAGTGTGGTTTGCTGTGCCGAAGCCAATTAGACACAGATGTTTTTGTTTTGTGAATGAGCAGTCGCTCTCCGCTTTGAGCAACTGTGGAGGACGTCATCTGCAGGGTGCTCAGACTGATGCTTCACTCACTAAAGGCGAGCTGCAGTAGCCTTGACACTCGAATTAAGTACTATTTACAGCTGCCTAGATTTATTGATGTACCAGACATCATAAATAAATGGGAATTGCAATTCAAATGGGCTAGTTCAGGCGTTTTCCTTTTTTTTGAACTTTTAGTCTTCTCCCAGCTCTTCTCTGCCAATTTGTTTTGGATTGTCATTCTTGTTGTACAAGCCTTTTATATATTTAACATTTAAGCCTTTAGCAGATGCTGTTATCCAAAGCGACTTAGAGTGCATTCAGGCCAACATTTTTTACCTAACATGTGTTCCTGGGAATCGAACCCACAACCTTTTGCACTGCAAACACAATTTTCTCCCACTGAGCACAGGAACACTATAATATAATTATATCCTAATTGAAAATAAAATAAATTTTAGAAATTAAATGCAATTAGCAAAACATATATTGCATAATATATGATTTGTTTTACATTACATATAATTTTTATTATTTTTATATTTTTTTAGAGGTCAAATTTTCAGGCTGTTATGTTTTATAATAAAGCCTGGAATCTGTCTGTATTTTGGCCCTTAGGTGTCTAACGTACAGTCCCGCTCCGCGCTTGTGTCATGGACGTCTGTTTCTGTATCGGGATCATCTGGACGGGTCACTTCCTGTGGTTACGAGCTGCAGCTCAAGGACAAGGGCAGAGACGGGAAATACAAGGTTGTGTATAGGTAAGGCCCACTGTTTAGATGCATAATTTTATTGATGCATGTGTTCTGAAGCACTAAAGCAATTTTTTTTTATTCGTTAGTATAGTTATATAACATTCTTCCCCATGCGGTTAGGAAAAATCCTCATGTAGGTCTGCAGTTTTGCCTTTTTTTTTTTTTTTTTGGTCCCTGGAGCAAAGCATACAGGCTATTATGAATTGATTGGAAAGCTGAAGGAGGTTTTAAAGAATGCTTCACCCATCTACTCCCACAAACAGACTTTCACTCTCAGTCCGTCTCTGTTTCAGTGGTGAGGAGCTCCAGTGCACCCTCACTGACCTCAGACCGGCCACAGACTATCACGTCAGGTAAGAGCAGTTTCTCATTTGCATTTATTCATTTAGCACACACTTTTAACCAAAGCGACTCACAAATGAGGTGAAGCGCTCCATTAGCTGACCACTTTGAATTTCATTTCAATTTGAGTGCTGAAGAGAGATGAATGCCCTGAAATCCTATTAAAGATGATATATGCTAAAAAAAAAAAAACAGATTTGTACTAAATTTTCTGCATCTGAACACTTACATTAAACAGCACAGTACTAGCACGGAGTGTTCTTCTTATAACTACAGTGGATATAGCATTCAAATACATTGTTATTGCTAAATGATTCATTTCAAATGACAATAGCAGATTTTCTGAAATATTCTTGAACTACTAATTGAGAAATTCTCACCATGTGTGTTTTACAGAGTAAACACAGTGTGTAACTCAGTAAAGGGTCCCAGTTCGGATGCGAGGGCCTTCACTACCCACAGCGCCCCTCCTGATACCCTTTACCCCCCAGACTGTCCCATCGCACCAAGAGCTCCCTCACATTACAGTGGAAGGTATGCATGACTTAATTGCATTTCATTTTCTGTTATTGTGCAGAGTTTCTACAACCATTCATATATCTTAGGGTCAAACTGTATTAGTAAAATTAGTTTATGGTGATTTACTAATGATTAATGCTATTATTATTTGAACATTCTGCATTTCTTCATGCTAAGAAAAAACCTTAACTGTAGTAAAATCATTGTAATGCATCACCTCCTGGCAGTAGTCACACATTGTATAATGATTAATTATAAAAAATATTTATTTTGTTTAGTGTCCTTAGTAATGAGGGATTTACATTTTATATGAGGGATTTAAAAAAATAATTAATTAATTTATTGAGCAAGGAAGCATATTTTTTTTTTAAATAGATTAAAATAGAAAACAACTTTTTTTAAAATTGTAACAATATTTCACAGTATTACTGTTTATGGTGTTCCTGTAGCTCAAGTGGTAGAGCATTGTGTTAGCAGCGCAAAAGGTTGTGGGTTCGATTCCCAGGGAACACATGTTAGGTAAAAACTGTTAGCCTTCATGCACAAAAGCATCTGCTAAATGCATAAATTTAATTACATTTTATATTATAATAAATAAATGCAGCACTGGTGAGCATAGAAGTCTTCTTTCAAAAACATAAAAAAACCTTAATAGCAACAAACTTTTGATTGGAAGTGTATATATAATGTATATATTTTTCAATTTCTCATTTTAATTTCAGCCCCCTGCAGACAATGGCTCAAAAATCACCAGTTATGTTTTAGAATGGGATGAGGTATGTATCACCTCTCTAAATAAATGTGGTTATATCTGTGTGTGCCATATACTCGTACTATCCAGTAGATTTTTCTGTCTCTCTCATTTCCTCTCTATTATTTGCCTTCTTTCTTTGGCTGTGGTGTTTTTCCCCTGTCTCCATGGCATGAGATGTTGGTCCTGTGGCGACTGAGGCTTTAACTCACTGTTCCGCTTTACGCCATAGTCTGTCTGCTTCAGTTATTTTGATTTACCCAAAGCTTTTCTGACTCATTAAGAGCTCATTAAAACTCCTCATCTGTGGCTGTGCGGCTCCAGAAGTGTCTGAAGATGCTGGCAGCCGTTCTTCCCCACCAAATCCATTCAGAATACCTCTGCATTTAACCTTAATTAAATACTGGCTCCTGTTGTTGTGACAGTTAGCACAGCTTCCAGCAGCAATTTTATTCTTGTTCTTGTTGTTCTTTTCATTTGAAAACTGAGTGTTCTATCCTGCCACAGCGTGACTGTCGATGTCCCTTTCTCCTTGTTTTTGGATGTTTGTGTTGTTCTTGTCATCCTATTTGTCACTGAATGTCTCGCTTCATTCTTTCTTCTTTTTCAGGGGAAGAAAAACAGCATTTTCCGTGAATACTATGTTGGACACCAGCGACACTGCAAACTAATGAGGTTGTGCCCTGCTGTTGGCTACACGTTTCGAGTGGCAGCACTAAATGATATTGGCACCAGGTTAGTTTATTTGTCTGTTTCCTACAAAATGTTAAATTAAATTATAACCAGTAATACCCAGTGCTGGGAAGGTTACTTTGGAAATAGGTTACTGATTACAAGTTACCCTATTTAAAATGTAATAAGCAGTTTAAACTATTACAATAACTTTATTAATGTAACTGATTACATTTGATTACTTTTTGGTTACTTTTCTACATGTCTAATGGATGTTTTCAGCTGTAAATCAGTTAATCAACTCTCAGACAGCTTGTGTTCGAAGGTTTTCAGCAGAAATGTGGATTGATATGATAGGCAGATTCAATCAAGAGAACAAAACAAGAGCATCAGAATAGCATCGATTTACTAAGAAGTCTTGTAAATTGCAGGAGGCATAATGCACATAAAAAACAAAGCAACAAATTAATATTCTTCATCTAATCCTAGATTTTTATAGAAAACATTCAGATGTGACCCCTTTTAATCATACTTAAGTAACTGTCATTACAAAAAAATTTCTCAATAACTGTTATTTTGTACTACAATTACGTAAAGCCGTTACATGTATGTAGTTACTTCCCAACACTGATAATACCATATGTTAATTTAATTTAATTTAATTTAATTTTTATTGTATTTTATTTTGCTATTTATTTTATTTTATTTCATTATTTCATTTTTATTTTATTTTATTTTATTTTATTATTTTTCTTTTTCTTAATTTTCTTTTTTATTTTATTTTTTTATTTATTTTAACTCTTTGTTTTATGGTGACATAGTTACATATGTTTACTATAGTAATAACTGTAAAGTATGCATAATAACAAGCAACTAACCCTAAAACCAAACCCAGACCCTAACCCTACAGAAAATACATGTGGTTAATTAATACTACAAAGTACTTATTGTGCTATTACAGTGTAACAGTTTCAACTTAAAAAAATTAACCTATTATTTTATTTTTTTTATTTTAGAAACATAATTCTGTTATTTTGGAACCTTGGTTGGATTACCACCAAAACAACATAGTAAATAAAATAATATTTATTTTAGTTATACCATTTTAAGATAATGTACTAGCCATAGTACTGATTTTTGAGGTGTTGGTGAAATAATTGTGTTTTAAATTGTTTTATGATTTACTGCAAAAAAGTCAATATTTATAAATATAACCCAGCAGCCTATGTGCTTTTAGTTGTATGCAATTTAACAGAATTTTGGCCCTGTGGTGTCTCAGTGTTTAATGGTGCGGTAAATGAGAAAATTCTCCTCACTGCTCACTGTGAGTGCTGGGGGAGAAAGTCCAAATAATTTATTACTTTGTGCTTCTCACACACTTTGATGATACACAGATATGTCGTATAGTCTATATAGAATTGGAAAGGATGAGATTTTCTTAGTGTTAATGATATAATGTTTTTTTCTGCAGTGGATTCAGCACAGAAGTCCTCTTCTACACCACAGGAAGTCTCCCGCAGACGTCCTTACCTCCACGGCTGGTACAGGCAGGTCCGTCCTGGCTTACACTGGAGTGGACGCGACCAAACAGCTGCAGCACCGAGGAGGTGGTCAAATACACCCTGGAGATGCAGGATGAGACCAAGGTGTTGAATTCTCTCCTATTGCTCCATCCCATAATTCCCCTGAGCCCTTATGCAGGGGTTATTATGGCTTTCTGTTGTCATAATATCTATCAAAACTAGATGTTCTCAGTGTTGTACACTGGATGTCACGTCTCTTGGTTTCTAGTTAATTGCCCTTGCCCACAGTTGTCAGAGTAAATGGGCTCTTCTGGATCCATTACTAATGCCTGTTGTGTTTCACACCTCAGGCTGATGCGCCATCCAAATATATTGAGATATTTAATCCACATTATTTTTCATCTTGCTTACTGAGTAATTGTATGTGTGTGTACATACAGTATATATGTGCATATGTGTATACGTGTGTGTGTGTGTGTGTGTATGTGTATATGTATGTATGTATGTATATATATATATATATTATATATATTATATATATATATGTGTGTGTATATGTATTTGTATGTATGTATGTGTATGTAAATATATGTATACATGTCCATATTATGTTTATTTTAATATATTTTATATAGCAGATTTTTGTTATTATGTCATAATATAATTTTTTATGCATTTTCCCACTTTAAAATCATGCAACATTTTCAACTTTCTATTTTGCATCTGCAATGGAGCACACTACTGAGTGTAAAATGGTATTAATAAGAAAAATTAGGACTCTTAATCATTAATCTTAAACTTAATTGTATTCATCTGCAATTGGTTGGATCATTAAAAACAGTGTTAATGGCCAGATTGTAGCAAAAGCATTGAAAAATAAGAAGCTTTGCTGATGTCAACCAACAAAAAAAGTTGTTTCAGAGGTGGAGCAAATTCAAGTTTAGGACTGGACTAGCATTTGTCCAAACAATTGCGTATTATTCTTTTTGATTTTCGCTTGGGGCACAGAACTGACCCGATTCCTCACTTAGATCCATTTGTCAGCCTCAGTGAAGTATTTACAAGTGCAAGACAATGATGTAGACAGCCTCCAAAGCAAAACTGGGAGGGAGTAAATGTTCCATCCTTCACTTCCTGACACCTAATGGACGATGTGTTTTTGGCAGGGACTGGACTTCCAGGCAGTTTACAGCGGTTTGGAGCTGAACCGTAAGGTGGAGTCCCTAAGAAGGAACACACAGTACAAATTCAGGGTGAGTGAAGCTCAGATTCAAAAATGTTAATGTTCCTACAGCCCATACCCAAAAGCCTAAGGATTTTATTTATTATATTTATGCATTATTTTGATTCACAGTTGTTGCTTTCTTTCATTCTCATACACAAACAAGCCATCCGTACTAGTGATTAACTAGAGCTCTGGAAAAGCACGTGTTCCCAAAGCACCTTTGCTTTTTTTCATTTCCTTCTTCTCTAATAAGGCAATTAGCGATAATCTAATGAACTTCAGTTTCTCTGCCAACCTGAAGCTGTTTCTCAGATCCAGCAGTTGTTGGGGGAAGGTGACTTGATTTCCCATGGTGGTGTGTGTTAAAGGCTTTTAGTCTAATCTGAGTAAGCCGGGAACACTGCGTTAGCATTATCAGGGGAGAAAGACACTTCTGAGAAGACTTGAATGTCGCTCTCTGTGATGCTGCAGGTGATTGGGAAAATCATCATGAGAAAAAAACTATTATTTTTTTTACTTCTAGTTAATTGATCACACTGGAAAAGCAAAAAGAAAGAAAAGCATTTGATTGTAGGATACAGTATTGCATGCAGTAATATTTTTGTTTTGTTTTTAAAGAAAATTATAAATATATGGGTACAATACTGCAGAAGTAGTTGCATGGTAGAATGGTCTTCTGACATCTCTCTTAACTGTCGCCTTCTACAGCTCATCACTTGTAGTGGAGAGTGTTGCAGTGCTCCAAGCTCTTTGTTCCTGTGTAAGACGACCCCAGACAGACCCGGACCCCCTGTGAATCCTGCAGTAAACACTGTCACATATCACAGCTTCTGTGTGACGTGGGGTAGGGAAATCTTAAGGCAGCATTTTACGTTTCAAAAAGTCCATCATATTCTAATCTTTACAGTTTTTTTTTTTGTTTTTTTTTACATCTAAATCAGAACCTCCACAGGATGATGGTGGATCCGGAGACTTGACGTATGTCTTGGAGATATCAGAAGGGGATTTAGAAGGTGTTTATTTGCTTTTATTTGATTACAAATGGGTAAATCTGACTAGAACATGTCCAGATCAGATTTCACCCCGAAAGTATTTTGTAGAAATATTTTAGGACCATTATTATTTATTTAATTCTTTTTAGAATTTAGGACCATTATTATTTATCATTATTATTATTTTTGTGTTGTCACATACCAAAACAAAACACGACGATGTACAAATAGTTTGCAAAAAAAATATTTTTTATTTTCCATTTTAATGTTTTCTTTTCTTTATGGTTATGACAACATTAGGGGGAAATGTGCTTAATTATAATGGAAATAATGCATAAATGATCAACATTATGTAAGAATCTCTTATGCTCAAAAGGCTGCATTTATTTAATAAAAAACACATTCAAAAATAGTAATATTGTGAAATATTATTACAGTTTAAAATATCTATTTTCTATTTTAATGTTGGAAAATGCCATTTATTCATGTGATGGCAAAACTGAATTTTCTGCATCCATTACTAGTCTTTAGTGTCACATGATCTGATATACTGATTTTCTGCTCAAGAAGCATTTATTTTTCATTTTAAAATCCGTTATACTGCTTACTTATTTTGTCGAAACTGGTAGAAAGCCAAAAAAACAGCATTTGTTTGAATTATAATTTTATGTGGCAATATAGACGTCTTTAATGTCAGTTCGTCTGTGTCTGTGTTCAGAGAGGCAGTGGACAACTCTCTATAGAGGACCAGAGAGGAAACATCTGTGTGAGGATCGAAAACCAGCAACAAGCTACTTTCTGAGACTCAGCTGTGTGAATGTGGGCGGCCAAAGCCAGGTAGAAGAACTTTCCATGTTCATTTACTGATTCTCAAGCTGATTCATGTAATGAAGTCTCAGTGTGCGTGTTGTGTTTCCTCAATGCAGTGCTCAGATGACTTGACGGTGTGCACTCATATCCCGCCCCCTGGCCGCTGTCAACCCCCAAGAACCGTGGGTAATGTCAAACACAAAGAGATGACCTTGCAGTGGGGTGAGGCTGTTATTTTTCTTTATACCCTTTTATTCTCTTTTGTCTCTTAGAGAGAACTGGTTGTCTAAAAATGTGGCACAAGATTCTTGATTTATTTATCGACTGACATTTATGACCTTTCTATTCAACAAATCACTCAATTGGAAGTGCAGTTCAAAGGAAGCTGAAAGACACTTGTCTGCTTTTAGATTTTTTTATGTTTGGTACAAGCTCAACAGGTGAAGTATTCAAAGGATTTATAGTTATGGAACTCTACTGAAGTCTAAAGTTCAGTTTACCCAGAATGCACCTGGACCAACTAAAAGCTTTGCACCTACATTTTTTTGAGCCGTCCATGCATTACATCACCCTGTTTAGTGTGTGGGTTTGTTGTGTGCATGTGTTTGAGGGAACCAGAGGTAAAATGCACTTGTTTGTTAGCGATTATAATCCTGACTCACTGTTGTTGAGTGAAGGTGGGCTCATTTAAGAGGCTGAATCCGGTCTATAAATAACTGTGAAATAGCAGTGCTGATTTCAGCCGTCCACGCTTTACTCTCAGAGGTTTGTGCCGCTCGGACAGCGGGCGTGAGCTTCCCTGCATGTTCTCCATCACTGCAATTGATCGGTTCCTTCCTGAAGCCAGTTAGTCGCAGGGTTGTAGAGAGGACTGAGAATGTGTTTTGGTTTGGAGAGGTTGGTGGCAGATGGATGTCTTCTGAGGTCATCCTAAAATCTTTTTCTGGGGAGCAAGAGCGTGACTGCGACAGGAGAAGTGCATTGTGGATTCACACCGACAGTGCTGTTGCAACAGTGGCTCTGTTTTGCTAAATAGGCTTTTTGGAAATAATTAATAAAATGCTTCGTTTCAGCTCACATCCCTTGTCAGTTTTTTTAAGAAGTATTATTATGACCCATTTTTATATTTATATATAATTTAACTGTTATACAATTTAAATAATAATAATTATTATTATTGCAAAATAAGTTTTAGTAATTAATCATAATAATAATTCGTAAAATTATTATTATCCTCTTGCTAACTCACCTCCTAGATCACAACTGTTTGAATGAAGAATAATAATAATTATTATTAATATTACACATACCCGTCTCTTAACTCACCTCCCTATGGAACCATGTTTCTAACAATTTAGACTTTTCATCTCACAAATGTTAAAAAATTAGATAAAACGTCGCAATTACATTTGTTCCGAGGTGGAAACAAGCACCAGAATTGCGAGATGTAAACTCAGAATTCATAGGAAAAAAGTTACAATTGCCACTCAGGATGTGTGAAACAGTCCTAATTGTGTGATCGTGTATACTGGACTGGAGTTGTGGATTATGCTTTGACTTTTTCACTTTTAAATGATTGCTTATTGTTCCATCTCCGTCTCTGTTTCTCCCATTTACCCATCATTCTTTGTTTCTCCAGATGGTCCTTTGTGTGGTGAAGAGAGTGAAAATGTGGAGTTTAGCTTGGAAATGTGTGCAATGGAGGAGGGTTCGGAGCCAATGGAGGTGTACCGTGGATGCAAAGCAGAGTGCACTGTGGGTAATTTGCTCCCTGGCACCACCTACAGGTTCCAAGTTCGTGCAGCCAACAGTGTTGGGGTAAGCAACCCTGCATGCATGATCCAGCTATTTATACATGATCTGGCTCTTTAATATATGAAACACAGAACAAACTACTTGAAATCCAATTAATTAAAAAAAAAAAAGTTTGAATAAAATCTCAAGCCAAAATTCGAATTACATTTAAACGTATTGTTTTTTGATTTTAGTTTTTTTTTCCTGTTCATGCTACAACAAACTAAGCGACAGTTTAGTGTCATTATCATTAACAAAATCTATTAAAATTGTTAATGGCTAATTGAAAAATAAAATAAACATTTTAAATTGTCCTTTTTTTTACTGTAAATACTTGGCAACTAAATGAAATAAAATAAGTGTATGTTACTAAATTACTAAAACTGAAATAAAAATAGTTTTATGGAAATATATATATTTTTTAAAATGACGGAAGCACATAACTAAAAATAAAAGCTAATGTGGAATATTAATAAATTAGTTCTATCAAACGATTAATCGCAATTAATCGCATCCAAAAAAAGTTTGTTTACATAACATATGTGTGTGTACTGTGTATATTTATTATGTATATATAAATAAACACTCATACACTATTCACTATTTGAAAAATGTACATGTATTTACATGTATATATTTATATAATTTATATTATATATAAATATATTTAATATAAAAATGTAACATATTTTGTCTTAAATATATACATGCATGTGTGTGTATTTATATATACATAATAAATATACACAGTAAATTATATTATGTGTACAAAAACTTATTTTAGATGCAATTAATCGCAATTAATCATTTGACAGCACTATTATAAATACTATAGTATATAGATAATAATACAATTACAGAAAAGGTTTAATTTTTGCTTTTGAAATCATACAAAAAAATACCGAAAAGACTTATATTTTATTTATATATTTTTTTTATTTATAATATTTTTGTTTTAAGTGTACTCTAAATTAAATGCTAATTCATTATACCAATCCAAAAGCAAAAAAAAAAAAGTCCATTCAGGTGGTTTAATTTCACCAATTAATATTCTGTGTTCCATATAAATTGTATATATTTTAGTGAAGGGAAAGCAGTGAGTCTAACAGCTATAATATTGTCCCCCTCAGTTAGAAATACAGCACTACAGTTGTTTTTCCCACTCTTACATGAAATCCACGTTAAATCCACGTAACAAACCCTCTACATTGCCTCAGGGCGATAAAGGGACCTGAGCCCCTTTCACACTGCCATTCCGGCAAATACAGGGGTAAAGTGTTCCTGTAATTGTTCCCTGGTCGCTAGATTTGGCACTTTCACACTGCCAGTGATGACCCGGTATATGTGCGTGCTTTCACACACAACCCTTGAACATCCCGTAACGACACGTGACATCAGCACGTGACGTGTAATGTACGAGTCGACAATGCTTGGCACGTTATACTTTAACTGAAGCAAGCAAACGATCTCTGTGTCAGCGCGGAAAGTGAGGAACTAACTGATCTCTGCTTCATTACAGTTTGCACATATGTTTTCGTCGCGAATGTTGATCTTCCTTCAAAACAGCCGGTAAAAGAGTCGCGCGATAACGCGCGTCATCACTTCGATACGGAATTAGATCTGGCTTTTGTTCACACAGCGCTCGTTCCGGATCGATTACCGCAATGTTACTAGGTCCCCGACCCGGGTTCAATTCGGTAATCAATTCCGGGACGTGGTTGCTTTCACACAGAAGGCGACCAGGCAATGTTACGGGAATATTGCGGGTCCGATGTGCAGTGTGAAAGGGGCTCTGCTGTCTGCCTCGGCAAGGATATTAAGAAGCTAATTCAGCCATCACCAGAGATGGATGCCTAACACAGTGTAGCACTTTGGGTTTACCTGCCACAGAAATAACAGATTTCCCTCCTGATGGTCAAACCCTGTCCGTTCATTCCCTTTGAGACAGCTCAGAAAGCCCTAAATCTCAGCCGGTTCCTCTCTCTCCTGTTTTCCAGTACGGACCGTACTCCGAATCAGTGGAAATAAGCACGGCCGCCGGCCCCCCAGGACCATGCAGTCCACCTGCCATCAATGTGACGTCACACACCTGTGCAGATGTGACCTGGGAGGTGAGTCCGCGAGAGGCATTCACACAGTATACAGGCAGTAAATTATTAATCATGCTGTTATCTGATGAAATTGTCAGCGATTTTCTGCTGCATTGGGAGAGTAGTCAATTTGCAGACGCAAACACTGGCTTTGGGACTCATAGAAAGACACAATTACTAGAATAGACCCTCAGCACAGCTACAGAAACTCCATTAATGAAAATACAGCATATTTCTTTCATCGATCATCTAGAAAATGCCAAAGACCCATTCTCTGCAGTGAAGGTGGCAGACTGTGTCCACGCAAAACCTTTTCTTCTCCAATTGCTCCTTCAGTCCCTTCTTCTCAATAGGTGACAAATGGCCTCCTGTGTTTTATCCACAATGTGATTTTAATCATTGATGTCTCCTGAATGTCAAATATCAAGACTTCAATGATTTGCATTCTGTTTTGAGAGCTTGTTTCATTTATTAGCAGTGCGTATGATGTGTTAGCTCTCTTGTGTTTGTCCTGATGAAACCGTGTCAGGCAGATAATTGGTCACGTACTGCTGGGAATATGCGTTTTTTGCTCTTGTTTCCTGGAGCTTAACGCTTTCTCTGATCTCAATCCCCAGAACAAAGAGAACTCTGGGATAGACATTTCTGAGTACCGGCTGGACTGGGGACATGATTTGGACTCTCTTGAACTGGTCTACAGTGGAACGGAAACCTACTTCCAAATCTCCAACCTGGAGGCATCTACGGACTACTGCTGCAGGCTACAGGTAATTCAGAATGTGTCCAAAATCACACACTTCTTCAAATATAATACATTGTTATAAATGAGTTATACATTTATTTTGTGTCATTTATTGGTTTTTCTACAAATTGATCTTTTACCAAGACAAAAGCCTAGTTTGTTTAGTTCATATATTTTTTCAGATTCTTTGTTGAATTATTATCCACTTCAAGATATTTAAATCTATGGAACAGAGCTATTAAATAAGCTTCGTCTTGTAGCTATAATTTATAGTGCTTGATTATTTTTTTTATTATGTTAATTTAACTTAAATGATCATATTCATTTTTAAGGATTATAATAAAATAAGTGCAATGTGGGAATTGTATAGATTTAATGTCAACACGTGCGATATTCACAAAATTGCTGAATTTAAATGAATTGCAAAATTATTTCTTAAAAAAAAAAACATTTAATTTACCCCCACCCCCCAAAGTAAATTTTTCTATTTTCGAAAAAAGTCAGTAAATAATATATAAACAACATTATATATATAATTCAGTTTACCCCTGAGCGTTTGCTTGAACAGTTTAGTTTTTGATAAATTAGTAATTTACAGTAAAATGAGTTAAATTATATATGAGAATAAATTAGCATTCTAATTTCCAAGTTAAGGAAACACATTAGTTGCTGAAAGTAATTTAGCTCATATAATTGCTTTGAGCATAATCACATTGAAATGCATGCATTACCGGCAGCTTGCGTTTTAATTAAACAAAAAGAGTGTAAAACCTTAATCACACAGTGTGTGATTTACAATGAATTTATAAGAATAAAGTATTATATGAAACACAGCCTTGCATGCATTCGGATGCATATTATCATTGTCTTTTTGCAAACTGGTTTTAATGCACAAAAAATAAACCTGCAGATTGTGCAGAGCAGACATTATAAGCACTGTAGCAGAAACATGTCTGGAAATGTTCTGACCTTTGGAAGCTCCTCTTCACATTTAAGTGGCTTTGATTCGCTGTGTCTGTTATGAACTAAAGGCAAAACAATCTATCAGCAGCCGAATGAAGAGAAGTCATTTCTCATTGCACTCGCCAAAATGCTCAGTGTGAAACATCAACTTATTATTAGAGTGATAGATGACCCGAAAGTGAAAAATCTGTCATCACCTTGCACAAAAAAAAAATATCCTGACGAATGTTGGTAACCAAACAGATGACAGAAGCTGCTTAATTCCACAACATGAAGACAATACTGTGGAAGTCAATGGCTACCATCAAGTTTGTATTTATTTATTTCTGTATTTAAACCGTAACATGTTTATTCTTTTGTTTGTATCCGGTTCACAGGCGGTGAACCAGGCAGGGGCGGGCCCCTACAGTGATCTGGTGACGTGTCGGACCCCTGCGGCGGCCCCTGATGTTGTATCCGGATTCCGCCTTGTTGACCACCCTCTGAACCCAACAGAAAGTGACCCCTTCTCCCACTCCACCTGTCTGGCCCTTACCTGGGACGAGCCTCCCTGTAATGGAGCAGAAATGACCTCCTACAGCATCTCAATGGGCGATGACAGCATCATCACCGTGGGAAATGTAACCTGTCACATTATCAGGGACCTGCTGCCGGACAGCGAGTACAGGTGAGTCCAGATGTTTTTTAACACTCTATATCTCTCTTTCTACCACCGTGCATCATCAGCTCTTCGGCTGAGGTCAATGTTTGTGCATTAGTGATGACCGGGGACTTATTTTCCCATGGTCCCTGTAATATACAGATGAGTGCTGGTGAATCTCGAGCAGCGCCCTGAGTGAGTGTGTCAGTGCTATTAGCTCTGCAAATGGACTCCACTTACATCTGGCTCAAGATGTTTTTAGCAAAATGGTGCTTTCTGGGTAGATTCAAGAGTATTTATGTAACTTTGCTGTTAGCAGGGTATTTTTTTTAAAACAAGGTATACTTTTGCAGGGTTTCTGTGAGTAGGGCTGTCAAACGATTAATCGTCACTGATCGCATCTATTATGTGTTTACATAATATATGTGTGTGCTGTGTATATTTATGTATATATAAATACAAAACACATGCATGTATATATATATATTTTTTATTTTATATTATACACACAAGCTTATTTTGGATGCAATTAATCGCGATTAATCGTATATTGTGTAAATACAAACTTTTATTTTGGACGGAATTAGTAGCTCACAATTAATCATTTGACAGCCCTATCTTTGAATCTTAAAATATCTCAAGTCTTAATTCACCTAGTTATGAATTAAGGCCTTTAAAATTATTATTTTTTTAATTTTCATAAAATTGTCTTAAAAGTCTTAAACTTATCCTCATAAAACTGTAATAACCTACAAAACACTTAAAAAAAATTATAACTGTAGTATGTCATATTCACGTTTACATATTGTACTAAAGTGCAATCCCCCTTAAGTAAATATGGATTTATATTAAAAGGAGGAGCTTATTAGAACATTTGCATGAGAGAGGGACTCTTTTATTTGGTCTGCCTTTAAAGTCTGTTAAATGTTATGAAAGTGAAATGAAAATGTTATATTATAAAAGACTGTAATTTGTGATGAATAACAACATTAAATGGATCTCTCCATTGAGGTAATGGACAATAAAACACATCTACAATTAATATGCCAAATGCAAATGCACTCATAATTATCATAAGAACGTTTCTAATGTCTCTAATGGAACTAGAGGTTTCAATATCTTTCTTGAGCTGTCCAAAAAGTAATAGGTTCCAGTTCACCTTAATGACCCAATGTTACCAAAATCTATTTGGACACCTGTGTGAATATTAAAGTGTTAAGTAACTAAATATCAAGCCTCTGAAAAGGAATAATGCTCAACCTTTTTTTTTTTTATTGTTACAAGTGTCAAGGTGATTTTTAGTGGATGCATGAATTAATTTGTCCTCAAGTTCTCACACGGTGTCCTAGCAGTATCACATTAGTTAGAAACATGATCACAAGCACAAAGTGTTCTAATAATTTTGACTTTGTAAACAGTCTATCTATATCTATTTATTTGTAATTATAAATACTAACAAACTTCTTCTTTTTTACTTTTTTTTTTAAGTGAGGCTTAGGCTCTATTTCTTTAAAGAAAAATGCTGTGCTGTTCAACTTTCTATTTATAAAAAATAATTCAACATATAATAATAAGAAATGTTTGAGCATATTAAAATGATTTCTGATGGATCATGTGACACTGGAGACTAGAGTAATGCCAGCTTTGCATCAAAAATAAATTACAAACAGTTATTTTGCATTTTAATAATACCTGTATTTCACGATATACATTTTGTACTATATTTTAGATTAAATGAACATAAGAGACACCATCTTACTGATTTTTAAGGGTTGTGTATCATTCAGATACTTCTGTGTTCCTCCATGTTTTTCTAAATTCATTCAGTGTTTCCAGAGAACCATACCCTTTAAAAATATTTGTTCCCAAACTTTTATTTTAGTCATTAAATGCTTTCAAACATAAGTTTTAAACATCGTGCAGGACTTTTTAATAGAAACCAAAAAAAAACTTCAACTTTTTGTAAATAAGCTTTTACAGAAATTCCATTAAGACCACAAGTAGTCCTCATAGTCTCATGATCTGCGCACAAGATCTGCTGCTTCCATTAGTCCCAGAATGTAGTATGTTAGGATGGACTCATGCAAACAACTTTTCTACTCAACTTTTTTACTCAAAAAAGACATTCATGTTTTTTTGTCTTCGGGCAAAGCTGCAGGAACTAGTTTGATCATTCTGCTTCAGCTGTAGTCTCATGATGTTGATGGATGGAGCTTCATTTTTTTGTGTGAACGTTTGTCTTGAAGAGTGCAATGATTAATTACTAACAACGATTTTCCTTATAATAGTTTGTAGAAACATTCAGGTGAAGAGAGATCATTTGAAAAGAATCAAGAAGTTGAAGTTACTAAGGACTGAACACGACTGACAGTTTGTTTAAACACTCTATTTCCTCTTTTTCTCAGCCTGCAGATAAGAGCAGAAAATGAAATGGGCCCCGGGCCCTTCAGTCAGACTCTGACGGTGAGGACCAGACCTCTTCCTCCATCTCCTCCGCGGCTGGAGTGTGCAGCGGTCGGACCTCAGAGTCTCAAACTACGCTGGGGTTTCAGCAGCCGAAGTCAACTCACAGACGACACGACCTACGTCCTGCAGATGGAGGACAGGAACCAGAGGTTAGCACTGATAGAGATATGTGCAAAACTACAACTAGTTGAGAGGTTGTCTGAATGACTCATTTGTTGTTGTTTTTTAAAGATGTTTTATATAGTTAGGCTAATTTAGAGGCTTTTTAAGTTTTTAAAACAAATGTTTATTTCCAAATACAAATTGCATTGGATTGGATGTTTCCAATGAAATTGCTATGTACTCACCATCAAAAGCTTGGTAAAAGGACTCAAATGGTGTAAGTGTTCTTCTGGTCTTCTTGGCATATACATTTTATTCGTAGTGAAGCATGTGTGCGTGCGTGTGTGTGTGTGTGCATGCGTATGTGCATGTGTGTGTGTATGCATGCACTTTCCTCTCCTTAGTTTGTCCCTCATGCACCCGTAGGGCAGGTTCTTTTCTCTGATGTAAGCAGATAATCTGAAAAGCACATTTTGTGTTTGTGGTCCATTAAGGTGGAGTCGACTAATGAAAAGACTTGATCTCAAAGCGCTGTTGGGAATTAGATTAGGAGACTCAGGGTTATCAAGACCACCTGCCTTAATGCTTTCTCAGAGTCGCTCGTCACTGACCCACCAATGGCTCATTTAGAAGCAAATGAAGGCCTGTGTTCTCCCCGGTTTAGAGCTTTCAGCCTCAGTTCCACTTCTGAAAAATTCAAACCATATAAACCGTAAAGTCTGGACTCTTGAATGGAGTTAATGAAGGCCTGCTTCTGCCTCGCATTCTTTCCTGCCTTGATGCTATTTAATAAAATTACGTGACAGGAACAATGATCTCAAGCAATCATCCAGTTTTTATTTCCTTTGCACTCAAGTTCTTAAAAAGAAATGCTAGGCTGTAAAAGAAATTAATAATTAATAAATGATACTTAATTCATTTGTGTGCATGTTTGTAACAAGCTTTCACCATCTTTTTAGGTTTGTGGTGGTTTACCGAGGTCCGAGCCACACTTTTAAGCTGCAGAGACTGAGCGAATCAAGCCGGTACCGTTTCCGGATCCAGGCGGTGAGCGAAGCAGGCGAGGGGCCGTTTTCTGAGACGTACACCTTCTGCACCACCAAATCTCTGCCACAGACACTGAAAGGTACCGCATTTATTTATACTCACACTTGTACAGGAACAAAAATTTGGGATTACTATGACTCCTTTTTCCCTCTTTGTTCTTTTTTTTTTTTTTATTCTACAAGGATGCAATAATTGGATCAGAAATAATAGTAAAGGCATTTATAATGTTAATAAGTATTCATATTTTAAATAAATTAATCGAAAAATCTTTAAACAAGTGATGTCATGATGTCCTCAAAAATATAAAGCAGCAAAACACTGATAATAAGAAATGCTTCTTAAGCAGCAGATTAGAATGATTTCTGAAAGATCATGTGACACTGAAGACTGGAGTAAAGATGCTGGAAATTCAGTTTAAATATATTAAATCATTATTTAATATTTTAATACTGTTTTTATTGTATTTTTTTGTAATCAATAAATGCAAAATAATATAGTATAAAGAGTAAGAAAAAAATGATCTTTTTTTGTGTATGCTCTCAGCCCCAAGAGTTATTCAGCTAGAGGGAAATGCCTGTGAGGTCACATGGGAGAGTATTCCACCAATGAGAGGAGACCGAATCAGCTATGTGCTACAGATGCTTGGAGGCAGAGATGCTGATTATAAACAGGTAAGAACCCAATTCCTCATTATACCTCCTTTGACTTTTAAAACGACTGTTCCACTCAAATTGTTTCCAAGAACTTTGTCTTCTTGGAGCTGTTTAAGAATGATGTGTTTTTTTTACTTCGTTTCACAGAAGAAGTACCATGTTAGATTCAGACATGGCCAGAGTCACAGCAGAAGTGCTGCTGATGAATAGAATTCATTCTGAACAGGAAATGGAAAACGGGCTTAAAGCTATTTGCAACATTTGCTCTCCGTTCCATTTTAACTCGTCACAATAAGCATTTGAATGAAATTGAGTGCTTCCGAACACACAGTCCCACAGGAATCATTAAATTGTGCTGTGGGGTTGGAAAGAGACACAGAAAGTGATTATCACGATTAGGTTCCATTCAGGTGTGCAGTAGCTTATTGTTTTGAAATCATTTCTGGTACACCACTTCCATGGTGCGATAAATTGAATGGAAGTTCCCAAAATTTGAAATTATGTGTGAATTTGTTTATTCATCAAAATGAGAAAACGCTCCTTTCCCAATCACATCAGCCATCCCTTTTTTCATGAATATCATTTGGTGACCCTCAAAAAGAAACATAAAAAAGTTATATTCCACCCCAAAATCAAAAGAAAAATGAAAAGTTATGTATTTTGAAGTATTTTTTAAGTATTTTGTGATAATTGTGATTATTTAATGGCAATTTGTCACAAAATAAACACCCATAAATAATAATGTAAAACAAAAACAAAACCTTTGTACTGTAATAAAAATGTTAAAATTCTAGATGAAGACTACATGAAGACGCAAACATAATATTTCTGTTTCAATCACTTGGTTTTTTTATTGATTTCTACAGTATTTATGTTTTTACACATTGGCTAGCTCCGCCCATCACAAAATCTCATTGGTCCAAATCCTTGCTCAATTTAACTGTGCATGAAATATTAAATACATTAGATATTAAACATTTCTTTTAATTCACCCTTACAGTCATTAATATATTCTACTAAATCCATCCTCACTAATTCCTTGCTGGTGCTTTATTAATTGAAAAACAAAAATCCCTGTTAATGAAGGAGTGGAGTTCCCCATGGCTCTATATTAGCCTAATTATCAATCTTACTGTGCAGCCATTTCCCCGTTTATGCAAATACCACTAGAAGGTGATTAGAATTAACTTCCATTATTTATTCTTTTTTTCTGTTATTAGTGCTTGAGTAGCAGTATTCGAGATTATGTCAATATTTTCATTGCATGTAACTGGAATTAATACAAAAACTAATTATACACACATAATTGGTCTGTCATGGCAATAATATCAAGACTTCACCAAAATTGAGCCACCCGTGGTTGAGAGGCTTAAAAATCTCTTGTGTTGCCATGGAGACATAAACTGTGGTCCTTTTGAGAGCTGCATGTGACCGGTGGAACAAAGTCGCCCCAATATGTTGATCTTCAACAATGTTTACTGGTTATAAAAGCCCATATAAACAAGCTGTTTTTATTTTTCATTTGCTCAGGGGTCTTTTTTTTCTGTGAATGTTCCCAAAAATGGCTTATGCTTTTAGGTCAACTGCCATTGTCATATTTACTTAGTTTTGGCAGTTAAAGACAAAATAATTTGTTTCGGTTGATTTGTGAAGCACTGGCCATTACTGCAGTGAACTAAATATTAAGTCATGTTCTTATGGTTATTAATGCAGTGTTCTGTTTCATGCAGACATCCTTGCGAAAGGCACATTAATTCCCAATGTTTTTTTGTTATTTTAAATCATCCGGCTTCTTTCATTTTTCACTTCATTTTTCTTGAGCTTGAAAGAGCTTTTTTTTTTTTCTACACTACAGAGAAAACAGGTTTGTATTTCAAGCGAGGAAGAACATTTATGTAACTGTCATCATCAGTGTTTTATGAGCAAACCGAAGTACAGCCCTACAGTAGCATTCTTTTATTATATTATATTGATCCTGGCGGTGTTGCCACACTCCAGATGAAAGGATTACGGTGACTTGTTGAGATTCTCTTTGAGGAGACTGAAGACCTTTATTAGTCAAGCTCTGAAGATTCGTCTTTTGTAATATGTGGGTCAGAGATGGAGTGCAAAAGATTGTTTGGCCTTCTTTTTGGCATCTTGGATGTTTTTGCTTTGATGACCAGTGAATCTAAAATCTAGAAGTGTCCTATGGTTCTTTTTTTATTTTTATTATTTGTTCATTTACAGTACTGTAGCCACCTTAATCGGTATTTTTTTTTTTTTTTTTTTCATTATTAGGGAAAGAATATAATTTTGCGTTATTGACAGAGCTCCTTTCTTATTCTTTCATTCCTTCCTTTTTTTGTAATTAATACATTTATTTGTTTATTTGGAATGGATTTTATTATTTGCATCTGTACATTTGCATTTATTTTGTAATACTTAATATTTATGCATTAATAATAATAATAATAATAATAATAATAATAATAATAATAATAATAATAATAATATAAAGATTATTTTCTATATTCCATCTCAGTCATGCTGTTGTTATATAAATAATGATAAGAATATGCATAGTGACTGTGATGAAATATAAAAAATGTATGTGTACAAAATATAAATGTAGTTATTGTTATCATTGTTGTTGTTATATAAAATGCTAATATATAATAAATATCCAAATATAATACAGCCAAACCAACATTTATTCAGACACCTTTAACATATCTCACATTATCACAGTTTATTAGCTATAGTTTAGAAAATGGTAATAAAATATGAAAAGGAGTCAGAGTTAAACTGTGTCAGAATTCGAGTTCGATTCCCCGGGAACACATGATAGGTAAAAATTGATAGCCAGAATGTACTGTAGTTCGCTTTGGATAAAAGCGTCTGCTAAATGCATAAATTAATTTGTTAATTTATTTACTATTTCTAGTTAATATGGATGTAACGATGCATGATTTCGATTTCATGATTTGATTCACAATTTATTTATTTAAAAAAAAAAGAGATTTAAGACAAATTATAAATTAAATGTGTCCTGTTATTATCGCTTGGACAAAATGCTGCACATTTCTTTGTGAAACAGAAATATAACGCTATAATAATATACTAATATAGCACTTACATATTATTGCTCTTTTATTGGTTTTGATTGCTTCTATTTGGATAAAAGTGACTGCTAAATAACAAAATTTGAATATAATGTGAATGTAAATAACAAAACTAAATAGAATTTTTAAAACAAGCTCCAAATCAAATAAGTACCACAAATAAATATCTTCACTGCATTTTAATCATGATCCAAATAAAGATGCTGCATAGATGCAACATGAGCCATTTTAAATCTAAATTATATTGTATAATTTCGAAATTTGAAGCAAAAAAAACAGAATGGTTTGACTTCAGTTTTGTGAAGCTATGCATAAAAAATATCTGCATGAAACAGAAACAGCAGACGAGCTGAACAAGATGCAGCTTCACTCTTTGCCAGCAGGTGGCGCTTAAAGCGTTTCTTGCTTTCGCTGTAAACAAAGCAGCACTGCACTTATGCACTTTAATATGTATTATACAGAGATAAGATGAAAATTTAAAAAAATACCATCTAAACTTTTCTAATGACAGTAAGTTCCCCTCAGACATACTGTACATTCATTTTAACTCCAACCCCAATTGAATCAAGATTTGTTTGGCATCTCAACTGATTTGAATTTTGAATTTTTGAAAATTTGAATCATTTCAAATAAGAATTTGAATCATTTGAATTTTCAACCGGCTTGCGGTTAATTTTTACATCCCTACTTGTGAATTTATTTCTTAATGTATATATATTTTTGTAAAAATTATTTATATGTAGGTTAAATTTTATATTTATATAATATTTTCTATATAATTTTTTTATTCCATCCCAGTCCCCATGTATAGTATAATTTATTATTATTGTTATTATTATTATTATTTTATTATTATCATTGTTTTATATTTTCATAATATACATTATTATTATATAATGTATTGTTTATATTATTATTATATTGTAATAAATAATTATAATAATAATTATTATTATTATAAATAATAATAATAATAATAATTATTATTATTATTAACAATACAGTACATTTATAATTGTCTAAAAGTACGCACAGTGAAGGAGAAACTTTAACTGTCTGGGCTAATGCATTACTTTCTGTCCTTCAGGTGTATAAGGGACATGAGACGTCCTTCCAGCTCTCCGGGCTGCAGTGGAACACAGACTACCGCGTGCGAGTGTTTGCATGCAGGCGCTGCACAGACACCCTCCAGGAGCTGTGCGGGTCCTTCAGCCCATCCGCCCACTTCAACCTGCGGCGGACTGACGCCACACTGGCTGTGGAAGCGGACGTCACCAGGGTGCCCATGGGCAACACCCTCACCGATGAACAGTTTGCCGTCCTCATTGTATTCGGGGTGGCCTCTCTCTCTGTCCTAATGGCATTTCTGCTTCAGCTTCTGATTTAGAGCCATTCTCGTCTGTCCCTTCAGTTTTTAAACTACAACTCGCAAAACAATTAATGCAAGTACTGTTCGGTCATTGACCAAATTACACCTTTTACACTTAAAATTTCATGTATTTTTTTACAGGTTTTTCTATAAGATGAGTTACAGCTTTAACAAATCAGTAATGATGAAATGAACTGTTTGGGCATCTGTGCCTGTTTTTTTTTTTTTTTTTTTAAAGTTGATAATGCTGTGCATATTTTTATATTTAGTATTTAGGAGATTTTAACACTAAAGTAATAAGTGTCCTTCCAGATCTCAAGTTGGACTCTCAGATGAATATCTGAGGTGGGGTTGTTTTAATGGTTTTTCCTATTTATCTTTAAATCAGTGTCTAGACAGCTAAGCGGCATCAGTACTCTCGTTCCCATATCTGTGCCCCAGGAAAGTCTGTCTAAAAGCTTCTTAAAAGCTTTATTCATTCTCTCCTCTTTAATTCGTCTTAAACACAATAAAAAAGAACAAGAAAAGTCAAAAGACACCTGTATCTGTCAGGCCAAAGAGAGTCAAATGACAGTTTTTGCAATCAATCATCAATGTACAGTGTTGTGAAGTCTGGAGTGTTTGTACCTCAGGGACTTGGGAGGGCCTTGAAATCCACAGATCCAAACTTTCATGACAAATCATTTCAGATCTGCTGCTTACAGTATTTCATTAACACTTTACCCTGGTCACATTCTACAGTACATGATCGTGTTTACTAGCTCAATAAGCCCTTAACCAAAGTTAGCCAGCATTCAAGATATAACCGTTTTGTTAGATTTATTTATGCTATATCCTTGTACTTTATAATGCAAATCACAGTGCAATCTACATTTATTTATTACAAGAATCAGAACTGTCATATTCAATATTTCCTTCATGTAGCATGTCTTTTTATAAGGGGGTTATGAAAAATCTTTATTATTTTTTCCAAATATAGAACATCATTTTAACATCATTAACCTGTCTTATTAAAGATATAATAGTATTGTTTATATTCTGTTTTTAATTGTTTTTTTTATTTTAATGCTGTTTTTTTTTTTAATGGCTTTAGTTCAGAAAATGTTCATGTCTTATAATTTTTTTTGATTTCCTACAAATATCGTATCTTTTTTATATATATGCTTTTCTTTCTACTTCTTTTAATCATCTATTCTTCATTTAGTAGAATATATATGTATTGTTGAAGTTTTTAGACAAACATTCCATTGCGTTCTGATTAAAAGAAGTTGAAATGACTTGACACTAGAAAACTTGAAGTGGAAACACTTGAAGAAATCTTTTTAAGAACTTCAGACCCAGAATATTTTTAAGTAGAAAACAGAAATACTTTTTTTGTTTGTTTTGAATTATTTTAGTTGCATTTAGCTGGATATTAGGTAATAAGTGGCCTGGACGTAGATTTCCATTCTTGCATATCGTTTCATGAAAATCAATCCATATTACCATTTTTTAAAACGGGACTGTCACATTTATTGATGTAAATTATAATCGTAGACATTATATTTAAAAAAAACTACCATATCAATTTAAATGTATAGATATTGAAACTACTACCCTTTGTATTTAAGATGATTATGTATCTGTAGTATATATGTAATATATTTATACACAATAAATTTTTAAACATTTCTGAAATTAGGTGTTTGCATTTAATTTACATAATATATATATATATATATATATATATATATATATATATATATATATATATATATATATATATATATATATATGTATATATATATGTATATGTGTATATGTATATGTATATACAGTCTTGTTCAAAATAATAGCAGTACAATGTGACTAACCAGAATAATCAAGGTTTTTAGTATATTTTTTATTGCTACGTGGCAAACAAGTTACCAGTAGGTTCAGTAGATTGTCAGAAAACAAACAAGACCCAGCATTCATGATATGCACGCTCTTAAGGCTGTGCAATTGGGCAATTAGTTGAAAGGGGTGTGTTCAAAAAAATAGCAGTGTCTACCTTTGACTGTACAAACTCAAAACTATTTTGTACAAACATTTTTTTTTCTGGGATTTAGCAATCCTGTGAATCACTAAACTAATATTTAGTTGTATGACCACAGTTTTTTAAAACTGCTTGACATCTGTGTGGCATGGAGTCAACCAACTTGTGGCACCTCTCAGCTGTTATTCCACTCCATGATTCTTTAACAACATTCCACAATTCATTCACATTTCTTGGTTTTGCTTCAGAAACAGCATTTTTGATATCACCCCACAAGTTCTCAATTGGATTAAGGTCTGGAGATTGGGCTGGCCACTCCATAACATTAATTTTGTTGGTTTGGAACCAAGACTTTGCCCGTTTACTAGTGTGTTTTGGGTCATTGTCTTGTTGAAACAACCATTTCAAGGGCATGTCCTCTTCAGCATAGGGCAACATGACCTCTTCAAGTATTTTAACATATGCAAACTGATCCATGATCCCTGGTATGCGATAAATAGGCCCAACACCATAGTAGGAGAAACATGCCCATATCATGATGCTTGCACCTCCATGCTTCACTGTCTTCACTGTGTACTGTGGCTTGAATTCAGAGTTTGGGGGTCGTCTCACAAACTGCCTGTGGCCCTTGGACCCAAAAAGAACAATTTTACTCTGATCAGTCCACAAAATGTTCCTCCATTTCTCTTTAGGCCAGTTGATGTGTTCTTTGGCAAATTGTAACCTCTTCTGCACATGCCTTTTTTTTAACAGAGGGACTTTGCGGGGGATTCTTGAAAATAGATTAGCTTCACACAGACGTCTTCTAACTGTCACAGTACTTACAGGTAACTCCAGACTGTCTTTGATCATCCTGGAGGTGATCATTGGCTGAGCCTTTGCCATTCTGGTTATTCTTCTATCCATTTTGATGGTTGTCTTCCGTTTTCTTCCACGTCTCTCTGGTTTTGCTCTCCATTTTAAGGCATTGGAGATCATTTTAGCTGAACAGCCTATCATTTTTTGCACCTCTTTATAGGTTTTCCCCTCTCTAATCAACTTTTTAATCAAAGTACGCTGTTCTTCTGAACAATGTCTTGAACGACCCATTTTCCTCAGCTTTCAAATGCATGTTCAACAAGTGTTGGCTTCATCCTTAAATAGGGGCCACCTGATTCACACCTGTTTCTTCACAAAATTGATGACCTCAGTGATTGAATGCCACACTGCTATTTTTTTGAACACACCCCTTTCAACTAATTCAACTAATTGCCCAATTGCACAGCCTTAAGAGCGTGCATATCATGAATGCTGGGTCTCATTTGTTTTCTGACAATCTACTGAACCTACTGGTAACTTGTTTGCCACGTAGCAATAAAAAAATATACGAAAAACCTTGATTATTCTGGTTAGTCACATTGTACTGCTATTATTTTGAACAAGACTGTATGTATATATTCCTGTTCTATTGAGTCTGTTTTATGGGATTGTCCTTTTTGTAAAAGGACAGACCAAGTTTCTCTGTTTTAAAAAATATATATATTTTCAAAAAACAATTACAAGACAAGTTGTATAGTCAATAACACACAAAAAAACATTTTAATTTTTAAGTCAAGTAATAATACTGCATGACATCAAAAACTTTATACATATATATATTACACAATAACACATTCCAGACATTGTATCACAGTGTGCGTTGAAGGCGAATAGACAGAATATATCAAATATATTTCATAAATATTAAAACATGTCTTCACTCAAATGTTCTCAATGTTTAACAAGCATCTCAAGAATTAGTTTTACATTTTAATTAGACTGTCATTGGCGACAAGCAACACAGGCTGAATTCAAACGCAAAGCTTACACAAAACTTTCACAAACCTGTAGTAAGTGCACTTTTTATGGCTGCTACACATTTATGTAACATAATCTGATAACACAAGCTTGGTGAGAGCTTTTTATGGCATGGGATTTTATCATTCAGCACCATTGTATCTCTCCCATATAGGGTACAATGTTAGAGTGCTTACATCTACAGTGCTCTGTCGTCCAGTACTTCACACAGTTTTTAAGGCATTTTGGGGTTAGTGTGCATATGTACAGTTTGCATGAATACCAGGGTAAAGGGAATCATTACACTGCTGGTGTCTTGCTGCTGATGGCAATACATCTGCGTAAACATTTTCATAAAATGCAATAATATTTGGTTTATGCACTAGGTATGTTGTGCCTAAAATGCAACCATCCAAAAAATAATAAAGAAAAAAATAAATATATTATATTATTTTAATACCAAAAGGTTTCAGTCTGCATTAGATTACTCTACTTTAGGCCTATCATTTAATAATGTAATTTTCAGGGCTCTGCAGATTGACAAAGCTATTTTACTGCTATATACAGGCTAAACTGAAAATATGCACTGGGTTTTATGATGTTTGAAATAAATAAAAAAAAATGATGTGAAGATTTTTTTAGTCTGTTAAAAAGTGCACATGTATTAATCGAGGCGTTTCCTCTGTCACGTGCTCCAGCTGTATTCGTTCCACACCGAAAAGCTCTCGGCGTTCTTCACGATGCTCTGCACCGATCGTCCGGGAGCGCGCTTCACTCCGAACAGTTTGCACGCCGCGCTCCTGTACTTCTTTGACATGAGGTTGTAGAGGATGGGGTTGATCGCGGCGCTGAGGTAAAACAGCACGAATGAGACCAGGTTGCAGTATTCGCTGATTTGGGAGATGAGAGGAGAATTGGCCTCGGATGACTTGGAGAAGAGATAACGACCCACGTGGAACGGCAGCCAGCAGAGAACAAACGCCAGAACCACCACAGCTGACACACAGAGAGAAAGAGAGTTCATTTCTGTAATATTTTAAACAGGATTAAAGTTTGTATTATATCATTTAGAAGTATGCCTATATTTAATACGACATTCTTGCAAAACGTGCGTTTAGGAAAATGAATTGTAACTCAGTAACAATTATTTCGAGTCGGACATTTTGAGAATGAAGTGAATCAGAATCAGTAAGTTAACGGATGTGTCTGAAGTGTTTCGGATTCACTCACGTTAACCACAACCGACTCATAAGATTCAAACTGGAAAATGGTCACTAAATAAAGGTAGAACATTCGTTCTAAAATGATTCTAAAAACTGTATGTCTTCTTAAAAATAATTATATTTAATTTTTTACATTTTAAATGTATAAATGAAAGTAGGCTAGAAGTTGCATTTCTTGATTCCCACAGCCTGGTTAATAGTCCATAAAGCTAGGCTATTATGTCAACTATGCGAAAAGCATTATTTATGCATAGTAGAATGTATTTTATCTTAAGTTAAGACCATAAAAATAATGATGAAGACAGATAGTCCCCGCTATTTCTGACTGAATGATCCGAGTTTGAAACGTTGAAGTTGCTGCGTTCCTTAGCAACTGTAAACAGCCAACGGCTAATTGAACGAAACGTCCATTAAAAAAAAAAATCTAACAATAATTTATTATCATTATATATATATATATTTAACTCACTTTATTTTGCACATTGAAGTTTAATTAGCAGGTGTGTCCTGTTAAATGTAAATAAATGTTTATTGTATAATTAAACTATACAAAAATAGGCTATACAAATGTTTATTAAACAGTTGTGCGATTTTCCGTACAGATTAACTAACGTTACCCGCTGTAAAGTTAATGATTCTGAAATATAAAAAATAAATATATATTTTTGACTTTGCAGGGCATCGTTGAGCTCACCCAGCATTTTGACCGTTTGTTTATTGTTCTTTTCCCGACTAGAAATGGGTCCGACAGGATTCTCCTTTCTTCTCCACAGTCTTCTGCCTATGAGGCTGTATAACACAGTCAAACAGAGCACCGGGAGGAAGAAGAACACGCTGGAGACCCACACCATCATAGTAAGCAGTCCGGAGCGGATGGCGTATTCGGTGGCTTTACACTCATTGGTCTCCCAGGGGTTCGTGCCGTTCTCGTGCTCGACCCCAACCAGAATGAATATGGGTCCCGCGCTGCACAGAGCCACAGTCCAGAGGAGGAAAATCACCCCTTTTACCCGACCCCGCGTGACGACGACTTTTGCCCTGAAGGGAAAACAGATGGCGAAGTATCTCTCCACGCTGAGCGCGGTGATGTTGAGGATGGTGGAGTACGTGCAGCTTTCGCTCACGAACTGAAAGAGTTTGCAGAGCTCGTCGCCGAAGTTCCACGGTCGGTACCGCCAGACCCGGTACAGGTCGAGGGGCATGCAGAGGAAAATCAGCAGGTCTGAGAGTGCCATGCTGCAGAGGTAAAGGTTGGTGGTGGTTCGCATGTCTTTGTATTTGGTGACCACCAGGATGGTCAACAGGTTCCCGGCAATTCCGACGAGGAACAGGAAAGAGCATGTCACTGTGATGCCAGTCAAGATAGGGACTGGGAACAGATGGACCGGGTACTCTAAGTCCTCAGCAGTTGAATTACTATCCATAATGTCCTCAGCGCATAAAGTGATGCTGAACGGGCAGTTGGACACGTTTGTCCAATTAGTCATTGTGATGAGATTTTAGAGGGTTTGCATGGACTTAATGGCACCTCTTGATTTCCACCCAGCTGTTGTTTCCATGCACATCTTACAGGTGTTCAATGCACAGTATGAGAATTGTACGCGAGTAACCTGTCAATGGTGCGCCCAGAGCTGCGCGCAGCGGGTACACGATCTTCTCCACGCATGCGCACTGGATGCCCGGACTAATTGTACTGTTAAATGCGGATTTGTTTAAAAGGTTTCTTTATTTGCGATGTGTTTGTGTGCTTGCAACTTTTCTTATCGTTTAGAGCATTACTAACAAATAAGAGAGAAAAAACGCTCTTAAAGTTTAAAGTTGCTTTACAAGGTGAAGGGAATTTTTGTTATTTTTATGCCACCTGGCGGTTTGACCAAACCAACTTGTACCAATGAGTGAAAAAAATACTTTCTCGAGTAAACAGTGAGCTGCTGCTGTCCAGGGTGCTGAAAGCTGTTTGACGACTGCTGTTTGTTTGGCCATGTTTTTATTATTTATTTATTTTTACGTAAAAAGCTTTCCCCTGACTTTATATTACATTAACCATTTTTAATACTTTTGGCATTCATAACTGTTTTTACATAAATGGAAGAAGCACACTGTAACTCTAAACTCATTTGTGTATTTTAGATGCTTTCATACCCAACAACATCCCCTAGATAACACTTTTTATGTAAAACCGATATTTTATTAAAGATATTTTAATGTAATCTTATTAAAAAAAAAATCAATTTAGCACAAAAAAGTATTTTCTTTCAAGCCAAAGAACTCTAATTTGGCACTGTTTAGAACCATTCTTCTTTTAAGAGTTTAAGACAGATTTTACAAAGGTTTTATTTGTTTTAAGAAATTCAAAAGTGAAATTTCAAAAGTTTTTGTTTTAAATATAGGTTTTTTATTTTTATTTTTTATAAATCATATATTTTTTATTTTATTTTTTTTATCATAAAATATATTAGGTTAAATGTATTACGTCTTCTATAATTGTTTATGTGGACAAGGATTTTGGCCACATGATGGCAGCATTGCCTCTTAGAAGACATCAGTTTTGGCGTATACATCTATTCCAAATTGCTAGCACAGAATATGTCAAATTGTTGAAAACGTTTTATTTATTATTATTATTATTATTATTATTATTATTAGAACCTTAAGTACATAATTAATTGTACCAGTTTAGACGTTGTGTTTCATTGTGAATATATATTCAATTTTAAAGCCCCTTTCCTGCATTTCCAGCATACGGTTTCAGTGTGAAGACTTAAAGAACAGCCCTGACAAACCTTTAGGGTTTATTCACGCACACACACAATCTTCAAATACCTGAAACATGATTTAACAATTATCATTCTTGAAGCCAGACATTTAGGGTACTAAAAAAGAAAGAAAAATACCTCTAAAGAATGACCATACACATAATAAATAAATAATTGTTAAAAAAAAAAATTGTTGTAATGAAAGCTAACACACTGAGTAAAATGGGATCATTTGAAGCATGTTTTTATTTATTTTTATTTAGATACATTTTATTTATTCATTTTTAATTGTTAGGATAGATTGCTTTTCTCATTTAGATCTGTCAATATTCTGTAATGCTTAAACTTTAGTACATAAAGTGTACATTGTACTAAAAGTCTGACCTTTATATTGTTCCAGTGGTAGCTATCTCTCTCTGATAGTGTGTTGTAAGATATGTTTAAAATATCCCTCCCTGCTATGTAGCCTGTAAGAGGCTTCTTCTGTCCATTAGATGTCTCAGAAACGTTTAAGTTGTTTAAACGCAAAAGATTATGTATATTTATTATATTATATAAGATTATATAATCACATGTGTGATTAAAAAAAGTGATATACTGTCATTGTATGAATGTTTGGCTTTTCATGTGTGAAGGGCCTTAGGTCAATGACTAACATGCCTGGATAAGAGGCCTGTGATGCAAACTGTAAAGAGATAAATGTCGAAACAGTTTGAACTGATACCCATAATTAAAAGCATTATCAGAAAATCCTAAAAGGAGTGCAGAGGAGAACCTCTACATTTCTGTGAAGTAAATTAACTCTGTTTATTGATGGTTACACAAATATTTGGATTAAAGCCTAATTATTTACAGATCAGTTTGTATTTGTTATCAGGGCTTGTGTGTGGACGCAGGATGGGCACCTCACTGGGCTTTGAGACAGCCGGAGGTTTCAGCTGCTGCTGCAGTCGGTCTGGATATTAGCGCTTACAGGGTCTTTCGCAGGCTGATCTTAAAAGCATTGATTACACTGATTTGGACTGACAAATGTAATTAAGGAATAGTTTGATGAAAAGCTAGTAGTGAGTGATTCAGATCACACGCATACACTACACAAGTGTGTGTATAACTTCGCTCTTCTAAATGAGGATGTTTTTGGCCCATATCAAGATAAATTAGTCACTACTGATTAACCCTTACCAAGCCACTTAGCCTATGCCTTAAATTGAAATAATTTATGGAGTGTTTAGCAGTGGTTATTCTTAAGTTGTAACATTTTCATTATGTATGATTGAAGAATATTTTAAGACAAAAATGGACTAGTTTGTTTTTTTCTAAAAGGGTTGTGGCTAGAAGGGATACAGCTAAAACCAGAAACTAACAATTAATTATAATTTCTACATATTACATTGTGTTGTATTTACCTCTACACCCACCTCAATCCTAAACCTACCCCTTACAATAACTCAACATTTTTGTTGTACAATGTGACAACAAAAAAAGCTGTATTGACGCCTTTTCTTTTATCGTGAAGGGTTTTTCACCACAGTATCTTTGTTTCCAGGTGGAAAGTTAAAGAACGCGACACACACGTCTAGCGGAAATCATGTAGAATTCAACCAATCTGATGACGACCTTAACATTCCTGAAGTGTTTCCACTTTTGTGTCCCATGTATTTATCAGACGTTAAGCCAACACTGAGGTTGAGAATAGCTATATCTTAGCCTTAAACCTTTTAAAAGCGTTCTGTAGCGTCGTATGGAGCAGATCGACAGAATCGAAGCTTCACCATACAGTCTGAGCTCAACGCGTTCCGTCATTACTCGGCTACAGATCCATCACGGGTTTTCCATTTAGTTACCACTGACAAGTACTGAGTAAACAGACTGTATAAACCCACTTTGAGGGTCGCTAACAAGTGAGCAAGCGAGAGAACGCCACGCTGTTAAAATACCACAAACCCTAAGAATGGAAAGTCCTCCCAGAACACTTCTGGTCACATACATTGTCATGAACAAAAAAAAAATATAACGTTAAACATAAACATTTGTTAACACTTTATCAACAAACATTTATCAAGGCTTCTTGGCAAATCAAATTTGGGTGGCCTCTCTTTAGGCTACACCTAGACCCATAAACGGTTGAATAAAAATAGAGGGTAATTTTTACTTCCTTAATATATTTCAAAACCAGATTAAAAACAAATATAAGCATGTGAACATTCTTAGTGATATTTTTAAGACTGTTAATAACATCTCTGGGGGAGTGGACGTCCACGCATAATTTAGATGGGCGGGTCCGACAGTGCCGATCGCAGAAGAGGAAGCGCGAGCCAGATGATCCGCGTTCGCCTCTAGCGCTGACTTTATGCTTGAGTAACGTTAGCAGATTCACAACAGCGCGGACCTGCCTTCAGTTCTTTAGCAGGTATGTTAACGTTACTTTATATGACTGGGTGGAAATTTTCTGAGTAATTTTAATTAAACACGCGGAGAAGTAATGACTTGGCTGAGTACAAGGCTAGATGAAGTGTTCTGTAGACTGACAGCTGTAAAACGCATGGCTACAGAATGTTGCATCTGGACTGCATCACATCAGATGAATGTACGAAAGAAACGCATTGGGGTTTAATATGTGTAGATTAGCTACAGTAAGAACTTGAGTGTGACACCTTTCAAATAATGCAGTTATGTTTCGATTGCCAACACCCACTGATTTTGCAAGGCAAACAACCAGCTGTACCTGCAGGGTAACTTCGGAGACTAGAACTGACTCTTAGTTACAATAGCTGCTACAACTGACTGACAGGTTTAAGATAAATGCTAATAAACAGAGGAGATGAAGCTGTGTGTGCTTCATTGTACTTTAATATTTTCTTGCAACCCAATTTCAAGGACCATCATCCTTTGGACCTTTTTTTTCAAAAAGAACAATTGAACAATTTGTACAATTGAAAGGTTCCATGTTAAAGGTTCTTCATTGAACTACATTGGTGCCCATATAGAATGCTTAAATATATATATAATATTGCAGATGTGACTTATATTATTTATTTTATTTCCTTTTCTCATTTGATTTGGCTGTGTATTGTGGTCTGGACAATTTCTGGCTGATTTTGTGAGATTTAGCCAAAAATGTGTGATGAGTATACTTAATTTCCCAGATTAATGTCTGCTACAAAATCTAGTTTAAGATTGGCAAATTAACTTTTACATAGACAAGGATTTGATTACAATCATTTTGTATTGCATAGTCCTGTAAAGTGTGTGTGTGTTGTCCATATTGTTTCTTGTCATATCAATAGGATCCCCTCAAGGATCTCGGAACAGAAAGGGAGTGTCTGGTTGACTTAGTGGGAAGGTGTTTGATGTGTGTTTCACATTGTATTTTACCCTTTGTACCCTAATGAGGCTAACTTCCACTTCTGACAACAACACGCTTACAAATTAGATTGTGTGTATGTACTGGGTAAAGACCATAATTATGTACTGGTGCACATTCCTTGACCCGCGGGTGTGGTTTCTGAGTACTACAGGCAGGAATCATGAGATATGACCGGTCCATTGATTACAGCAGAGCTGTCAGATGAGTATGCTGCAGGAGGTGACGCCTTATCTACATGTAACATCTGCTCTACGTTACATCGATAAAAGTGTTGCAAAGCTACAAGAGTTGCTAAACTGCCTTTTCCCCTGTAGCAACATCACCCTTTCTCCTCTTTTATTAAACACAGGGGGCTGTACGAGATAACCACTTTTGCACGTTGTCTACACAAGCAAGTTCAGAGAAAACTGTCTTTTGGTGGCACTAGTGGTGTGTTGTGCTCTCATTGTGGTTCATTTGCATCATCATGCTTTGGATCCTCTTTGCAGTGCACATGAAACCATTAGGCCCCTAGTTGTATATCTGAAAACCTTTTTTTCTGGTCAGTCCTTACAGAGGATTTTTTTGTTTTTACTCTTACTATTATTCTTTTTTTTTATGAGTAAACTATTGTTATGACCAGGCATTTGCATTGCGCTTGAGGAAAGAGGAAATTGAGCTCGTGGTCTATGTGTAATTTTATTTTTTAAATTTTTTCTTGAGGGACAGGAAGTTGAGTTCAAGTGAGCAATAAATCCTTAGACACACCATGTTTTGTTTAATTTAGAATTGTTTATTAAGAATAAAATATACAAAATATGGATGGGGATGTGGTGATTCAGTGTACTGACTGTACAGAGCTTAAGAGCTTGTGTGGTTTTGTTAGTTTTGTAGTTGTACCCAAGTGTTTGTTAATATGCATTTGTGAGCCACTTTCAATAAGACAGGAATGACTGCCGGTTTAATGAAAGTCCTGTGACCAGACGCACAAACATTCGCTCTGTTTTCATATTAGCTTAATAAACAGATGCTGTCGTGCATCACAAGTAAACCAGAATAGTTGTTTAAAGGAATAGTTTACCCCAAAATTAAAATTTGCTGAATATTTACTTGCCCTCAAGCCATCCAGTCAAGATGTTGATCGGAACAGATTTTGGAGAAATTTAGCATTACATCACTTGCTCACCACTGGATCCTCTGCTGTCACAGTGAATGGGTGCCGTCAGAATGAGAGTCCAAACAGCTGATGAAAACAACAACACAATGAATCCACATGACTATAATCCATCCAAACTGTGTTTGTATAATAAACAATATATTAAATGATGGACTGGAGTTGTGTGGATTACTTGTGGATTATTGTTATGCTTTTATCAGCTGTTTGGACTGTCATTCTGATGGCACCCATTCACTTCAGAGAATCCATTGGTGAGCAAGATATGTAATGATACAGTTCTCTAAACCTTTTTTTTTATCCCTTAAAGGAGAAGTTTAGTTTGCACAACAGCAACAGCCAACAGATACTGAGCAGCATAGCTGTGTTTATTAAGAGTGACAGAAATGCAGTTAGCAGAACTGGTGTTAAATTAAATCACTAGCAGTGTTTAATCAAATCACTCTTAGTTTAACAATATTAAAGTCACTTGCCTGTAGGCTGAGGAAATAAAAAATGCATTACATGTCAGTGACAACTAGAGGGCGCATATTCCAAAGATTTACGTTTGATGATGTCTGCAGTGTTTTGTAATGCAGAGGAGCAATGGTTCTGTGTGGATTCAGTGCTTGTTTGCGGATGTGCTTAGCAGTGTCAGTCTGCACTCTGAGCATTTGCTGCTAACATGCCTTCATTATGCATTGATGTTCAATGAAAATAAAAATAAATAAGTAATGAAATTCCTAGCATTGGTGTGTTAGCCCTCCTCTGTAATTCTTTATATAAGCCCATTAAAAAAACCGTAGGCAGGATGCCTTCTATTGGACATGCAGTTAATGTATCACCAGCACACATTGCCTGGATAGCAACATGGTTATGAATCCATCTAATGTTGTTCAAGGGCGGGAATGAATACAGAACAAAGCTTGTTTTAGATTCTAAATATAAGATTAATTTCTGATCTGCGCATGATGCACACATCAAAAGATTTACAGGTTTACAGCATTTGAATAAATGTTGTATTTAAAAAAAAATTTATCACTAGTTTTTTTTTTTCAGAATGTTTTTTAGTTTGGAATGTACGTGCAGACTAAGGGAATTAATCAATTAAGTTATATTTTTCACACTGACTTACATAGTAGGGAAAGAAATACTATAGAAAGTCAACCAACTGATTGATTAACAGCATTATTCAAAATATCTATTTTTTTGTTCAAAAATAGAAAGAAACTTCTAAAGGTTTGGAATGGAATGAATAAGGGTGAGAAAATGATGACAAGTTTAATTTTTGAGTTGAACTATCCCTTTAATAATCAAAACATATAAAAAATGTAATTAATGACAGTAACTGTCAAATTAACACATTAAGCTCACAGCAAATGTACATTAGCATTCAAACATTTGGACAGTTATATATTTATTTTTAAATTATTTATTTTAATTCATTATTTTTTTTGCATATATTATGTCAGAAATACGATAAAAAGTGTTAAATATTAAATATTTGTACAATTTACAACGATATGTTTTACTGTTTTAAAATGTCGTTTAATTCCTGTGATGGGAAGTTGTTTTACTGCAACAGAAAAAATTGATGAATTTCACTATGCTGATTGCATATTCAAGTAGCATTTCTTATTATTATCAATGCTCATCAGTGTTTTCATGGAAACTGGAATACATTATTTTTTAAAGATTATTTCATGAATAGAAAAAAAAACACTTATTTGAAACAGAAATCATGTCAAATAAAAAATATATTTCAACTCTAAACATTGAATGATAGTTTATCTATATTATTTAATTTGAATGCTTGTTTACTTTTTTGCAATGTAGGCATCGCACATCACAAAAAGCATATAAATACGATAATACGGTTCTAGACAATTATTATTATTATTATTATTATTATTATTATTATAGGTCAGGATCAAAATGCAACAATATTTTACACCAATTTTAATAACATTTATAAATTGTACAACATATGGTTTTGAAAATAAAAGTTAAAGACCCTTTATTTAGGGGTTGTTGATGACGAAATATGACACTTGGTTAGGCATGTAAATAAGGCTTGTGTTGTCTCATCCAGTGTAATATGAGTTGCTCAGCAGCTACTGGTTGTGTTTGTGTAAAGAAACATCACAGTTATGTCCTTTATCACAGTTAACCATCTATGGCGGCTCTTTTTGTTACTTTACAGTATCTCAGGTTTCCATCAGCGCTGAAAGAGCCACAAGTGTTGCGTTTCAAACACGTGCGGCACACTCTCTTTCTGTGTGACTGTGCGGCGTGTGGGTGTGTATGGACTGTCATCTCATCTGCCATGCAGTCCTTCCAGGAGATGAGCATTTAATAACCACTTTCTCCCGGAGAACAACAAGCACTGTGGCCTCAAACGCTGCTTTGCTGCTTTGTTGCTTTGTTTTTTTGTTTTAGGAGCTGGTGTGCATCCATTAGATTGATGGGTTTAAAAATAAATGAAGGCGCTGGTGAATATGATGTTTGTGTGTAGACTCGATCCACTTAGCGATAAGAAAGGGAGATAAGACGGTGGCACTGAATCATCTGGCAAATATTAACTTTAATGGCACTTTTGAGCATGAAATGTCAGAGAGATAAAAAAAGCACATCCCACACAAAACATATGACATAAGAAGCATGTTAGTGCATCTCCTGTAAGGCTGCTAAGGCTCCTCCCCATCTTGGCATGTGACTACTGTTTCAGACCTCATTATTCTTGAACATATACTCGGACACACACTGCTGTTCACCTGTGAGCGCCGTATCAGTGTTTGACCGTATTACACGCTTCTACTTAGTTTGACTTTTCTGGAGAGAAGAAGAAGAAGCTGAGGATAAAAGAAATGATGGGGGCATCTCTGCCTGTGTGTGGGCAGGTTAGTGAACATTCTTTAACATCAGTCAGATTTACTGTCATACTAGATTAAATGGACATTTAATGCTCTTTATGAATGGTCGAAATTATATTTTCTGATCTCCCATGCTGTCTTTTGAAAGAGAGAGATGCATTTCAAGCAGGCAGAAATAAGGAAGGAACTCTTCTGCTCTAGGCCACTTGTGAGTTTTTCTACATGTGTGACTGCTAGTCTAAAAATGTGTGTAATGTGTGCACACTGAAACATCAGAAATATCTGCGTTTGCACAGAGGGTGTGTTTTCTGAGATGTTTGCACACATGTATGTGAAAGAGCGTGAGTACTGCGGTATGTCACGGTGTTATATAGGCAATATTTTGTATTTAATATGAATTAAAGTGGCTCTCTTTATAGAGAGCAGCGTATTCCTCCTACTGTGCATGATGTCCACCTACCTGATTTGTGTCTGATGGCTTATGTTTCACACCAATGGCTTATGCAGTATAGCTACATGGAAAAAAAGGCTTGTATATGCATTTAGTTAGAATGTAGCTTTTTCGTGCAGAACACTGAATGTGTGATGTAACTTCTGGATTAGATCAACTAGATAAACAGTTTTCAGTTTGCTCCATTTTGACACTTGAAGCAGCATGAGGTTGGGCGTTGAGAGCTTGAGGGTGTTTCTATTGTAGCGGTGAGAATGTGTCTTTGGAGCTGCTCTGCGGTCCAGCTCCTTTATTTTAAATAGTAGTTTATTGAGCCGATCTATCACCGTCCGCCTTCAAAGATACAGGTGCATCAGTGAAAAAAACCACAGGAGGTTTCCAAACCTGTTGGAATGTGTGTTTGAGCTCCTCGTCTTATCAGAAAGGTGAAATCTTCTTAGTAGAAGTGAGTGGCAGTACGAGAAGCGTGAAGTAGTGTTTTGCTGATTATTGAAGCTGTCCTTTGTTCCTCAAACGTGAGAAATGTATATGTGTGCACTGGAACTCGAGGTTATTTGACTGTCTGATTTACATAAACGAGGAATATTTGAATAAAGTCTTTGACCTCCACATATCCGCGTGTCTGCGGCTTTTACGAGGATTTTTAGGGAAAACTTTGTCTAATGTTTGCCGTCTTACTGCTTTTGAACATTATTCATGGTGCTGATCCTATGTGATTTGTTACCGAGGCAAGCCTATTTAACTCTCGTTACCCACATCAACCAGCTGTTTGTAGTAGGTTCCGTTCATCACTGTAATGTGAGCCTACATTTACCAAACTGAGCGTTTCTTTTTGCATTACCTGGATGTGTATTGGTGGATGAGAGCCAATAATTCAGCGGTAATGTTGCAAGATCTCTCTGATCTATCACTTTAAAGTCTCCTTGAAACAAATGTAGTCCACAGATGCAGAGACACTTGTGTTTTTCGGAATTTGAAATTTAGTATGAGTGCTCAGTATCAACCAGTTTTACAGATCATATATTGATCGAGCTATACAGTATCGGTTGATTATTAATGGCTCCAGGTCAGATCCATGGAAACAAGAGTTATTCTTCAACAGGACTTCACTCTGAGTGTTTCCGTCATAGACAAGCGAAACACTCACCTGGATGCCTGGATGAAGTGTTAAAGTAATCATAATGTTGTTCAATGCGAGGTCAATAAGAGATCACTGCGAATTAGTGAATGATTTTAATTTAGTGCTGACTTAGGCTTTCATTTTACAGAGAGGTGTGTGACGTGCCATTTCATAGAAAGGCAAATGTGGCATCTCCACCAGAGTTTCCTGATGAATTTCTTATGAATCAAACATGATATGAGAATATGAAAATGGAAGATCTGCTCAATATGAAATTTCAATAGGATTACAATATATACACTACTGTTGAAACGTCTTTTATGCTCCTAAAGGCTGCATTCATTTGATCAGAAATGCTGTAAAACAGTGATATTGTTAAACCATTTTACAATTTATACAGTTTTTAAATGTAATTTATTTCTGTGATGGAAAAGCTACATTTTCAACATCATTACTCAAATCTTCAGTGTCAAAAGGGCCTTCTGAAATCATTCTAAAATGCTGATTTGGTGCTCAAGAAACATTTCTTATTATCGATTTCGATTATGCTGCTTAATATTTTTGAGGAAAATGTGCTACTTTTTTTCAGGATTTTTCTAATGAGTAGAAAAAAAAACATTCATTATAAATAGATATTTCATAATAGGCCTACATCTTTGCTGAATGAAAGTATTTATTTATTTTAAAAAATCTTACTGACCCCAGACTTTTGAATGATGATGGTTATAGACAAAAATGTATTTTCAATAGGCAATTTTCAAAGTTATCTTCTAACAAAAAAAAAAAAAGTTGTCTCTTTCATTGGAAAGTGCAAAGCAGATGTGCACAGGCCAAAGGTGAGGTTTGTTGTGACATTAATGAATGGCGATGATTTGGCACATGCATCTAATCTGGACAAAAGGGGGGTTTTTGGTTTTGTATGTGATGCCTTTATGCTTCTCAAAACTTTTTGTGAGCAGTTAGAAGGAAAGAGGAACAGGATGCAGACTGCAGTGTGTTGTCCCTAATGTAGTTTCCATCTTTCTATGGTCAGGAGGGATTTGTCTCCTGTTCAGTTCTGAATGAGTTACTCTAATCCTCATTCCTCCTCCTCCAAAAACAAGTCACACCATACATGCTCACATGCACGTTTGTTCAACATTCCCTATCGTGAAGGCTAAATTCATACAATTATACCTCATACCATTCCATGAATGTTTGAAGGATTTATGGCTTATTCTCAAACGCGAAACATTTTAATACTTGCTAATTTCTCCTGGTAAATAAAACGTTGTGTGTCTTAAAGGAGTGCCCTGGCCGGCAGGCCGACTGTTAGCCATGCTGCGGCAGCAAGAACCCACGGTCAGCACCCTGCATCTGGTGGCCAATGATATGACCGATATCATGGAGAACTTGGACACACGAGAACTCGACATGGGCGATGGGGAAGAGGAGTTTGACAGCCAGGACCCCAATAGTTCAGGTAAATAAAAAACAACAGCATAAAATCGCAAAATTATAAAATATATATATATGTATGTATATGTGTGTGTGTTTTTATATATATATATATATATATATATATATATATATATATATATATATATATATATATATATATATATATATATATATACAAAAATGTTAAGCAGCACAACTCTTTTCAAAAGTTATATTAATAAAATAAATGTTTCTTGAGCAGCATATCAGTATTTTAGAATTTCTAAAAGGTTATGTGACACTAAAGTCATTCAGTGTTAAAAGTTAGCTTTGCCATCACATGAATAAATAACATTTTTATAATCTGTATGTTCAAATAAAATCACATTTTTTTTGTTGTAATAATATTTCACAATATTACTGTTTTCACTGTAGTTTTGATTAATAAACACATCCCTTATGAGCATAAGAGACAGCTTTTAAAAACACGAAAATTTTACCAACCCCAAACATTTGAACAGTAGTTTAAATAACTGTCGGAAATGAATTAGAAATATTTTTTTCCACAGAAAACCGCATCCCCTTCTCAGCTGTGTATAAAACAGTAGGCTTTAAAGAGACCGGGGCACGTGTATTTCTTACCGCGCTTCCCATCACCGCCAAAATCCTGGAGGTGGAACGCTTCACTTCCTCACAGGATCGCTTCAACATCACCTACCAGAGAAGCGTCTCTAAGGTGAGATCTCCCACTCCGGCTCCGCTTCCCTTCATCAACCGTTAGTATGTGGGCTGAGGAGGTCATATTTGTTGCCCGGGAGATTTAGAGGTTGCCAAGGCAATTTACATGTTTCCCTGGAGATCTGGACACTGTAGACGAAATTACTTGGCACATGCAAATAAAATAGTTTTCAGAAGAATTCTGACAAAAGACCCTGTTAATGAATCTAATCTCCGTTTCTGTTGGCTGTTCGTGTGTCCAGGTGCTTCCTGCAGTGTTTAAGATAGAGATGAGACACGGGAACTTCACCTGGTTGATAAAAAGGAAGGAGAAACATTTTATGGAGCTTCACAGGGAACTACGCACCTACAAGACCCTCCTCAGAATTCCACTGCCGTCCCGCAGGTGACGAATATAAATTTATACAATATTATATAGTTGACTCTAATACTCATAATTGATTCCTGTGATGCAAAGCTGAATTTTCAGCACCATTACTCCAGTCTTTAGTCTCACATGATTCTTCAGAAATCATTTTAATCAGCTGGTTTCATGCTCTAGATACGTTTCTTATTATTAACAATATTCAGCAGCATTTATTGGATATAGAATGTCACTTTCAGTTAATTTGAAGCATCTTTGCTGTGCCTTGCTGTGTTTTGGCAATCTTAAGATCTCTTCCTCTGTCTTTGCCATCTTTTTTTTTTTATATTCGGATGATAGTCACGCGGAGCGGAGGCACACTATAAACAGGAACCTTGAAAGAAACATGCCAAGTCTACCCCGGGGAGGAGGTGAAGAACTGGCCAGGGAAGAGCAAGTGTCTAGTCGAAAAGTCAGTTTCCTGTTTCACTGACACACTGCTGCCAGTGTCACATGATTGATGTCTGACCAGTGTGATTTACTTTACAGAGACAACTTGAAGACTACTTGAATAAGCTGCTAAAAATGCCAATGTATAGAAACTACCATGCAACAGTATGTGCATATAGTAGACCGATCCTGTACAATATTTTAGTCCGTATGTTGTTTCTTGAATTGCATGCATTAACCACCTGCCCTGTTTTGTACTATAGATGGAATTCATTGATGTGAGTCAGCTGTCCTTCATTCATGATTTGGGACCAAAAGGCTTGTAAGAGTCTTCATTTAATGGCTAATAATGACGTTTTCGTAATTATTTATAGATGATTATTGCATTCTGTGTCATTTTCTGACCATGTTTCCATCCCAGGGAGGGCATGGTTCTCAAAAGGTCGGGGGGTCACCGTATTCCTGGACTGAACTGCTGTGGCCACAGTAAAATGTGCTACCGCTGGTCTAAACGGTCAGTGTGGTGTCATTCATATTCATATTATGCAAGACAATCACCATGCCACTCACCCACAGTAAGATGATTTTCAAGTAAAGACCCTTTTTGTCTTACTGTCGGTCTTTACAGGTGGATGGTGGTGAAGGACTCTTTCCTTGTCCTCATGAAGCCAGACTCAGGTGCCATCTCTTTCGTCCTGCTGGTGGATAAGGTGTTCGACATTAAAATGGAAACTAAAGACACCGAGACGAAGCACGGTGTCCGTATAGACTGTCTGTCCAGGTCAGTGAACACACATGGTCATTGAGGCACAATGTTGACCTTTTTCTGATGTTGACTGAGTGAAAGAGCTTTTTGTTTTGTAAAGGACTCTTGTGCTGAAGTTCACGAGCTACCGTCACGCTCGCTGGTGGGGGCAGGCCGTCGAAGATTTTGTGCGCAAATACGGCAGCAATTTCCTTAAGGATCACCGCTTTGGATCCTTCGCCAATGAACAGAAGAATATCCCATCTAAATGGTAAATACTCCTTTGTGCATGCATCCAATCGTGAAAAAGTTCATTCCATGGATGCTTTGGGGTAGGTACTTTTGACTTGGGCCAATAAGCAACCACCTAGCAACATCTAGACAACGTCCCACTAAACCTTTTATGTCAAATACTAGCTAGCATTTAGTTTTCAATTATATATTATTATTTATTTAATAATAAAAATTAATTTGAAGCCCACTAAAGCTAAGCTTATTAAATCTGAAATGATTAAAACTTTTTGTATAAACCTTTGTTTTATATATATATATGTGTGTGTGTGTGTGTGTGTGTAATATTACTGATTATCATTAATTATTTATTGAAAAAAAAACAATTTTGGTTTACAAAGCACACTAAAGCTAACTAATAGCTTATTAAAACTTTTAGTTTATTTAAACTTAAATGATTAAACCTTCATTATTAAAATTCATTATAAAATTATAACATATATTATCCTTCTTTCATTAAGTAAATAATAAAAATTAATATGACTTATATATATATATATATATATATATATATATATATATATATATATATATATATATATATAAATATATATATATATATATAAATGATGATTCAAGTTTACTTTTAGCTTTAGTTTTATATTCAATTATAATTTATTAGCCATTATTATGTTGTATTATATTATCATTATTATTTCTAGAAAAAATATATAATTATGATTATATTACCTATTATATTATTATATTACTCATTACTTTTATTATATTAAATTACATTTAGCTTCATTTTCATATTTTATTATAAGATAAGAGTTATTGCATTGTTATATGATATTATGGTATATCATACCACTGATTATATTATTTTTTTGTAAAAATATTCTCTTTCTACCTTTAGCTTTAGTTTTAAATTGAATTATGTTAGCTAGATAAACTGATTATATTATTATTTGTTTTCAGCTACAGTAATACGCTTCAAAACCATGCAGAGAAAATCAATAGCGCATCTAGCAGAAGCAGGTCTCCAAAGGTTTCCCAGAACAGATAAACATGTGAAAGCTTCAGCCGTCTGCCGCTGTGTCTTCGGGTGAAGCCTGTTTCACACGAGTAACTTGAGAGAAAGAGAGGGAAAGTGTAACCATAGACTCCATCCTCTCTTGACCCCGTGGAGGAGTGAGATTGTATCTAGGTGCAGCTACACAGATGGTCTGGGCAGATGACTTGTTGTTCATTGTTGCAGCATTAAGCCCTATTATTTGTGCTTGTTCTCTGAATAATGAAAATGATGTAATTAAGTTTGAGAAACAGCGAGAGTGTGAGCCCTTTGATTTGACTGGCTGGGTGTGTGTGTGTTTCAGGTATGTGAATGGGAAGCAGTACATGGAGGACGTGGCGAATGCACTGGAGGAGGCAGAGGAGGAGATCTTTATCACCGACTGGTGGTATGTTGACATAAAACCACTCCCATACATTCAGCTTTCCTTTGGGTAATATTGATTTATTTTAGAAGTACCGCACAGATTAGATAAACTGCATCGGTTCATGTATCCACTGTAAAACTTCCCCTAAACTCAGAGAAAATCAATAACCTTGCACAGTTCTAGCAATGCAACAGGATATTGAGTTCATTTCTTAAAGGGTTTCTAGAAAACAGAACAGAGACAATACTGGACATACTGACTTCAGGATATCAGTGTCCTAACCAGTCTCCACACAACAGATGTGTTTTGGTTCCAAATAGAAAATAACGTGTTTTCAGAAGTGTGTGCATGTGGAGCACAATTGAAAAATGAAAAAGATGAACAACATGTAGAGGATGGAAAAAAGTTCTTACAAAGTCATTGGAAAATTTCTACACTAATATAATATAATGTTTATGCCCAACTCCTTTTACCTTTTATTTTATTAATTATTAATAATTTTTAGATTTTTTTATTGATAAAATATAATTGTATTAAAATGTAATTAAAATAATTAACACATTTATTAGAGTTATTGAATTTATTATTTTTTGTTTTCAATTTATATTTTTCATTTTGTATTAAATTAATACCATTTATTATTTTATATAGAATTTTGTAACAAATATATCCCTTAATTAATTTTTTTTTTTAAGTATCTTTATCCAGTAACAATATATGACTGCAAAAGCATATTGTTCCAAAGTTTGTGAACTTTGAAAATAGAAAAAAAATTACTTTCGCTGTATACAGTTGCTTGTCACGTTTGCAAAAACTCAGATGGAAGAGATGTATTGCTTATTGCTTTTTCCTGTCATGACAGTTAGGTCATGAACTGAGAGAAAAGCTTAAAGGAAAGTAGTAGAAAGAAAAAGAGGGAAAGAAAAATAGTTTTATACTTTGTACGCACCCTCTCAGAGGGCACCACCAGCTGGGAGCAATGGCCAAACGGATCCGTTACCTTCATCAGACAGATGCCTGGTGCTGTGTTACAACATCACTCAATCATCGCAGCAGACATCCTGCAAGTGTGAGATTTGAGTGTGTGTGTGTGTGTGTGCACTTTTCCCCCCTAGCTTAATACATTGGAATTTATGTAGGCGACAGTGAGATGTGAGGCTAGACGTTGATGCATATTTGATGTTACAAATGCCTCCCCTGCTGATGAGGTCACCTCTGTGTGTCACGGCAGGCTGAGCCCTGAGATCTTCCTCAAGAGGCCTGTCGTTGAGGGCAACCGCTGGAGACTCGATTCCATTCTGAAACGGCAAGCGGTGAGTTAATCCAACACATTAGTGCACCGGCAATAAACCTTCCCATTCAGTGTACCGTATTTTTCGGACTATAAGTCGCACCTGAGTATAAGTCGCATCAGTCCAAAAATACGTCATGATGAGGAAAAAAACATATATAAGTCGCACTGGACTATAAGTCGCATTTATTTAGAATCAAGAACCAAGAGAAAACATTACCGTCTACAGCCACGAGAGGGCGCTCTATGTCTTCAGTGTAGACTACAGGAGCACTGAGCAGCATCTCTGGCAGCATAGAGCGCCCTCTCACGGCTGTAGATGGTAATGTTTTCTCTTGTTTCATTTCTCTCGGTTCATGTCAAATTAATTTTGATAAATAAGTCGCAGGACCAGCCAAACTATGAAAAAAAGTGTGACTTATAGTCTGGAAAATACGGTACTCATGTAATCATTTACACTCCTGGGTGTTTTCCTGGAAATATATTTATATTGACTGGTGGATATGCTGTACTGATTATCAAGAACTGTTTGTTCTTGCAGCAAAAAGGTGTGCGGATCTTTGTGATGTTGTACAAGGAGGTGGAATTGGCTCTTGGGATCAACAGCGAATACAGCAAACGGACACTACTACAACTTCACCCAAATATCAAGGTGAGATGAAAGTAGTCAGTTCATGAATTGGCTCACGTGAAGCTGTGATTATGAATAAGTTATCAATAACTGCAAAGCCAATAACTACTGAAATAAAACCTATTTTCAAGTTGACAAATTACAGAATTAAACTAAGTAACAAGCTGTTTTATGGATGGTAACTATAATATTATTACTGAAATCTTGGGTAAGGCTTTATTTTAAGGTGTCCTTGTTATACATTACATGTACTTTCTATGATTATAATTAATTTAATTATGCATACTTTCATGCAAGTAACCCTAAACCAAACACTAATCATAACCCTAACAATATAGTAAAGACTTTAATATTACGTCATACCTAAATGTATAATTACTCTGTAACAAGACACTAAATGTTACAATAAAATGTTACCAAATCAGTTTCATAATTAGTTGCACTACTAGTTACTGTAAAAAGTTATATTATTACTATAACTAATTACTAGTAAGTAGTTACTGCCCAACATTGTCTACAGCTTACTTATATCACATTAATGGTTCCTAGTTTATTTTAAATCAGTAATTTAAAAATGGTATCATTTGGGAGGTCAGTAGTAAATCTGAATGAGTCCCTGACTGGTCTGACTGAACTGCATATGGACTCAAAGTTTTCTTTACTGTGATCAACTATGTTGACTCGTGTTTTTGTTTTGCATATTGCGGTTTCACAATCTTTAACCTCTGTGCTACATCAGAGAGTGCTAACAAATGTATTTTCTCAGGTAATGAGGCATCCTGACCATGTCTCCTCTTCCGTGTACCTGTGGGCACATCATGAGAAGATTGTGGTGATCGACCAATCGGTGGCTTTCGTGGGAGGCATTGACTTGGCGTACGGACGCTGGGATGATGTGGAGCATCGGCTGACTGACATAGGAAGTGTTACCAGGACTCTTCCCGTGTCTGCAGAGGTTTGAGAGATCTCATATTTTATACTGGCAGTGGTATTTATTAAAGGGATAGTTCACCCAAAAATATAAATTCTGTTATTAGTTACTCACCCTCATGTTGTTCCAAACACGTAAGACATTAATTCATTCATCTACGGATTTTCATTTCTTTTTATTTAATTTTTAGACATTTTAGTTCCTAAACTAATTTCAGTTAGTTGCCAATAATAATAATAATTTAAAAAATCATTTAATTATTTATGTGTGTGTGTATACAGGTGTGTATATATATATATATATATATATATATATATATATATATATATATATATATATATATATATATATATATATATAAAACGTAAAAAATTAAATTGATATATTTATATATCAATTTATATATATATATAAAGTTTTTCAACTAATATTTATATTTCAATTAAAATCAATTTTTGTGACTTATATAAATACACAATCAAATATAGAAAATACCGTATTTTCCTGACTATAAGTCACACTTTTTTCATAGTTTGGACGGTCTTGTGACTTATAGTCAGGTGCGACTTATTTATCAAAATTAATTTGACATGAACCAAGAGAAAACATTACCGTCTCTGGCCGCGAGAGGGCGCTTTATGCTGCTCAGTTCTCCTGTAGTCTACACTGAACAGTGCGACTTATATATGTTTTTTTTTCCTCATCATGACGTATTTCTGGACTGATGCGACTCAGGTGTGACTTATAGTCCGAAAAATATGGTACTTATTTGATGTCCTTCTGTGTGTCACAGATCACTTCCGAAGGCTCTCCCGCTATGGCCTCTCAATCAAACGGTTCCAGCACGGAGCACACTAACGGCAAAAGTTTGCCTGTTGACACAGTGGACCAGCCGAAACTGAAAGGACAGGGCAAGACAAAGAAGACCCGATTCAGCATCCGCAGGCACCTGCAGAAACACGGGCTGGCTCCTGCAGACAGCGTGAGCAGCGTCGAGAGCTCTGAAGAAAGTGAGTACGCCTCCGTCTCTGGAGCGCTGGCGAATGCAGACTAGTGGCATGTTACTGACCTAAACTCCCACATTCAGCACGGCTGGTTCTCTAAAGCCTGCTGGCAGCACTTTAATATCACTGAGCAGCTTATGAAGTGATTTACAGTGTTTACCCCAAGTGCAGAAAAACATGAATCATTAAGGTTTCAGTTGAGGCTTGTGATATTAAAATGTGTTTTTATAAAATACGCTTAGGAATATTTTAGTGTAAAATCTATATTCATGTTCAAATCGTCTCTGTTTTTCACTCACGTTTTCCATGCCATGCTTTTTAAGAGGGTTGTCTCGGTTGTAAAGATACCCCTTTTCTTTAGGTTATTCTAACAGTATTTGCAGCCACCAAAATTTGATCCCTCTTAAATGGATTGAGCTGAGAGTGTCCATGCCCTCCTGCTTGTGCCCAAGTGGTGAGTAAGAATCAGGCTTGGGTGAGAGGTTTCAGGTGCGGACTCTGTCAGAGGTTGTCCCTAATTCTGATCCTGAAAGGTTTCGCTGTAAAGAGCTATTTCATGGGTCAATAGAGCAACCTTTCAAAGCACTGTGTGGTTTGCTGTGTTTCAACATTCAGCTGGAGGAGTCTGACTGAGATGCAGAGTATTCGAAGCTGGCAGATTCTATGCATGTGTGTTAGTTTGGACTGACATGGCAGTCACTCAACAGTGTGAAAGCATGGATTTCTGAGAAAAGTAGAAGTTTTGTGTGTTTTGTATTGATGCATGGTTTTGGTTGCGGTTTTTTGTTGATAGTTTTTTTTTTCGTCTTAATTAGTTTCTTTTTTCTGTGACTCTTCTCAGAGACTGAAGCGGCACAAGATCTGCAAGCAGATGTGATTGGCCTGATGGGAAACACGCGTTTCTGGCATGGCAAAGATTACTGTAACTTTGTTCATAAGGACTGGGTCCAGTTGGATAAACCTTTTGATGGTGAATTATTGCATTTAAAGTTTGCATTTTTTTGGTATTACAATTATTTTGTGCATATCAATATAATACAATACAATACAATACATAAAATGAATTAATATAAAAGCTTTATATATATTGTGTATATATTCATATTATGTACATTTGTAAAAGAATATTACAATATTCAAATGTTACAGTTTTAGCCTTTTAACATGCTTTTAAATCCTATTTTGACATTTAAAATTGTGTTTTTCTTTTTTAGATTCAAATGATTTAAATAAAATAAAAAATTCTGTATTCTGTTCTTTTTGCAGATTTCATTGACAGGCACATAACTCCCAGAATGCCTTGGCATGACATTGCCTCGGTGGTTCATGGGAAAGCAGCCAGAGATGTTGCACGTCACTTCATTCAGCGCTGGAATTTCACAAAGGTGAGAAAGACAACATTGGCATCATTGTGGATAGCTGACACATAATATGTCCACGGTTTTTTTTTTTTCTACATCAATATTGTATGTTAAAATGAATATGAATGTCAAAGAAAATTATAGATTGTTGAACTGGTCAGCATTTATTTTTAATTTCCAATGATCCTGCAGTGTGAGAAATTAATTTTTAAAGTACAGATATTCCACACAGTCTTTTTATTAATATTTTGTAAAACATGTACAAGTATGAATAATAATTCAAATAAAATTAGTTTTTACAAGTTTTACACAGCAAGACATTTCATCTTCCTAAATGTATTTCATGTCACCCCCGCCCCGTGCTGTTGACTCATATCATAAACATTGTTTTGAATATATGTTTGTATTTGCATTGCCAACTTGTTTCAGATCATGAAGCCCAAATACAGATCCCTGTCGTACCCATACCTCCTTCCTAAATCTCACACTACTGCGAATGAGATCAAGTATCAGGTCCCTGGCTGCACCCAGACTAATGTCCAGGTACATACAATTTTATGTACACATCCGTATTCCCATCAGATCCTCTACAGACAAATACCACATACATCTTTAATAATTCTCTCTTGAATTATTAGGTGTTACGATCTGCCTCAGACTGGTCAGCGGGTATAAAATACCACGAGGAGTCGATTCATACAGCTTACGTCAACGCAATTGAAAACAGCGAACACTATATTTACATAGAGGTGTGTGTCTCAAATGACATATACTCACTTCTCTAAATGGGTTCATATTATCCCCGTCTAATAGCCTCACTGTTGACGTATTGGCTGCTAACCACAGAGAATGTTGCTTTTCTGTCTATAGAATATACAGGATGTCCTATATTAGTCTTTCAATGGGCTAATGTGTAGTGTTTCCTCTTTCAGAACCAGTTCTTCATAAGCTGCGCAGACAACAAAGTCGTTCACAATAAAATCGGAGATGCCATTGCCAAGAGGATCATTAAGGCATATCGGTGAGCTGCATTCAATAAGTTGCTTCTTTTGTTCAGTCTCTAACATATTAAACTAATCTCTGACACACAAAGGCACTCAATTTCTTTAATGAAACACTTGTAAATCAATAAGACTTAGTCTGAAGACAAAAAGGTATTCTTTATTGGTAAAACAATAGCCAGCCAGGAATGAATAGACTGTATAAGGCCATATTTACACAAACTGTCTTTGACAGTTATGTCATGTACTTTCTGTGTGGTTTACAGGGATGGTAAAAAGTACCGCGTGTATGTGGTCACACCACTGCTTCCTGGGTTTGAGGGGAACATCAACACTGGAGGAGGCAGTGCCATACAGGCAGTCATGCACTTCAATTACAGGTAACACTAAATACCATATTTTCCGGACTATAAGTCGCACTTTTTTTCATAGTTTGGCTGGTCCTGCTACTTATAGTCAGGTGCGACTTATTTAGCAAAATGAATTTGACATGAACCGAGAGAAATGAACCAAGAGAAAATATTACCTTCTACAGCCGCCAGAGGGCGCTCTATACACTCACTGCTCCTGTAGTCCACACTGAAGACATAGAGCGCCATCTAGCGGCTGTAGACGGTAATGTTTTCTCTTGGTTCTAAATAAATGCGACTTATAGTCCAGTGCGACTTGTTTTTTTCCTCATCATGACGTATTTTTGGACTGATGCTACTTATACTAAGGTGCGACTTGTAGTCCAAAAATATGGTAATAGGATCTGAGTATTGAGTAGATAGAAATTTCCTTAGTTTTTACATACTACTATTTAAACTTCATTCTGCAAAGGATGTGAATGCAAAGAAATATGACACAAAAGATTTTGAACTTTATATTCATCAAAGAATTATGAAAAAAAGATCATAGTGTCCAAAAAAGAATTTTTAGAGCTAAATTAAAGGGATAGTTCACCCAACAGTGTAAGACCTTCCTTCATCTTCGGCACTCAAAATTAAGATATTTTTGATGAAATCCGAGCGCTTTCTGACCCCGCATAGAGAGCAACACAACTGACACAGAATAGTAAGGACATCATTTAAATTTTATGAAGCTACGAGAATACTTTTTGTGCACAAAGAAGACTAAAATAATGACTTCATTCAGCAAACTCTCTTTTATTTTTGTTTTCTTTGTGCACAAAAAATATTCTCGTAGCTTTATATAAAATTAAGGTTGAATACTGATGTCAGATGGACTATTTTAATGATGTCCTTACTACTTTTCTGGGCCTTGAATGTGTCAGTTGCGTTGCTGTCTATGCAGGGCTAGAGAGCTCTCGGATTTCATCAAAAATATCTTAAGTTGTGTTCCGAAGATGAACGAAGGTATTATAGGTTTGGAACAAAATCAGGGTGACTAATTAATGACAGAATTCTCGTTTTTGGGTGAACTATCCCTTTAAGCAGAACAACTGTTTCCAACATTGCTAGTATTAACAGGTTTTTCTTGAGTACCAAATCAGCAGATGGAATGATTTCCGATGGGTTTCGTGACAATGAGCATTGGATTCTGAAAATTAAGCCATGCCAACACAGTAATAAATCATGAAATATTATAGATGTAAATTATCAGATAATTGAAAGGAATATTCAATCTTCAGTAGTTCATCTTCCTTTAATAAAGCCAGTTACCACAGAAAATAAATTTTCAGTGCTAGTAAAAGTGAAACACTGAATATAATATACAGACAAGTTTAGTAAGTGACTGTAGAACAGCATAGTATAGTATAGTATAATTTATTTTGGAAGTATACTATACTGTACTTGTGACTATAAATAGTGTTTTAATCTTCCATTCTGTAAATAATGTGTTTGACCTCCAGTGTACTGTAAGTGCTTCACTGAAGTGATTTTTTTTTTGTGGTAACTGACCACAGAATGCTGCAAATGTGTTTATAGAGCATTGCATGTATTGAAGACAACACATTACTTACATCTAGCCATAAAAGTTCAAATATTATTCTGCTGCATTGAATAGTTATCAGTTATCTTATAAATAGGGAGTGTTTTATTGGAGGGATTTTTTTGCGAATGTTTTTACTGAATTTATTGTGTCTTTTTTTAATGCAGGACAATGAATAGAGGAGACTGCTCCATTATCTCTCAGCTGAAGAGAGAAAGTGAGTACAGAGATATATAAATACCTCTAAATGTTTCCTCTGTGAAGGGTGTGTCTGTAATTCTTCAGATGTTCTTCATAGAGTTTCTGTGGTTGACCCAAGCAGTGCAGGCACTCAAAGATCTATGTGGTTTTCTGTATCCACCACTTTGACAAATTAATGGCTTGGTTGCATTTTATTTGATGGGTTTTGGTGTCAAAGAAGAACAAGAACAAGAAAACAAGGATTTCTTGAAGTCCTAGCCTTTTACCTATGAAGCCTTTAGTCTTCCCATCCAAAAAACTACACAGTAATGGACAGGAATAGATCTTATATTCTCAAACAAGTTTGCTGCAGTTGTATCTTAAATAAGACACAACTGTACTATCCTATGAAGGGATTTATAATGCAGCTTTAATAATACTAGATCTTAAAGAAGCCTTCAGAACTTTAAAACACAACAGTGCCCTCTTGTGGTTCTTAATTTATAGTGAAAGACAAAATCATAGTTGTTAGTTGTGAAAGACCTAGTGGGAAAAGTACGCAGTGTGTGGGTTTTGTATTGTGTACCATCTACTTGCAGTCAAGCACACTGCTGCAGTGTCACGATGTGGTGAAGAGCGTTCAGTCTGTACCAATTGACCCCATCATGAGAAAGGAAGGAGTGAAGTTTCTCTGTTTGAATAATCCAATACGTTGTTGGTGTTCTGTTGCAGCTTCACTGGATCTGAGCGTTCCCACAGTGTCCCGAATACAGATACATATAACTGGTTGCTGAAAATGCTTTGATTGTGGGTGCATCATTGGTCTGGTGCAGTTATAAATATAGCTGTGGAACTGCACAGCCTTCTGCTCGAATCAAATAATCAAAAATGCTAAAATATACAAGAAATTTAGTTACATTTAAAATAAATATTTTGAAGTATGAGAAGCTGTATGTAAGACACTATTTTTTTTAAGTGACACTGTACAACTTTAACACCAGCAGATGAAGTATCAGAAGAAGGAAACGGAAACTCTATTGAGCTCCTCGTGAGGCGTGAACTTGAGGGGTGTCGAAATACATGCAAAAAAAGTCCAACGATCAAATGGATTAAACAGAATAATTACAGAGCAAACTACTAAATCCCAGTAGATGACTTCTAATTTAACTTAACTGAATCTGAAAATCTTCTAACCTCTGTGACTGATATCATCAAGTTTTTCATATGTGATGATTTATGCTCCAAAATACAGTGGGCTTATAATAATTATTTACATGTTGTGCATTTGGCACACACTTTCCTTCCTTGTCTTTACTTTTTATTCAAATTAATTATTGCATCAGGTTTATTTATATAGTGCTTTATACAGTACAGATTGTTTCAAAGCAGCTTCAAAGGAAAATAATGGTCTTAATGTTGCAAAATTCATCAGTTATTAAATAATTTCCATTTTTATCTATGAAGCAGCTCTATAGAAGAAAAATAGTTTTCATTATTCAGCTCAGTTTATTTTAATTTTGATTAAGTTCAATGACAATTGTTGCAGAGTTTATTATCATTGTAGGTACCGCTTCAGAAACAGTGTGAAATAGTTTGACAAAGGTGTAAAAGTTAAAAGAGAATTTTATTGGACCTTTAAACAATGTACGTAAATCAGTATTTCTCGATTCAAGCATACAGAAAAATTTAAATGTCAAAAAATTATAAACATTATTTTATTATATAAAGTTCAACTAAGTTATGCTATACAGATGAATAAGTTATATAGGTAAATGACACAATATTTATTTTTGGCTGAACTATTTCTGTAAACATCAAATGAAACCGGAACATTAATGTATAAAAACCCTATTAACATCATTTGCTGTCTCTCTCTCTTTCTGTGTGTCTGCAGTGGGTGATCAGTGGATGAATTACATCTCATTTGGGGGTCTGAGGACCCACGCTGAGCTGGAGGGAAAGTTGGTGACTGAACTGATATATGTGCACAGCAAGATGCTTATTGCCGATGACAACACCGTCATCATTGGTGAGTAAAAATAGAAATCTGCAGACAGGAAAAACACATAATGAGTGTGTATCATCTATACATGTGTTTATAGAAATGATGTGGCAATCATGAAACTGCTGCTGTGGTAATTTGTGGTAATGAGAAGTAAACTGTTAAAGGGTTAGTTCACCCAATAATCAAAATTATGTAATTAATAGCTCTCCCTCATGTCGTTCCAAACCCGTAAGACCTCCCCTCATCAGAGGATCCGTTGGAATATTTTGAAGCATCGAAAATACATTTTAGTCCAAAAATAGCAAAAACTACGACTTTATTCAGCATTGTCTTCTCTTCTGGGTCTGTTGTGAGAGAGAGTTCAAAACAAAGCAGTTTGTGGTATCCGGTTTGCGAACGAATCATTCGATGTAACCGGTTCACGTCTCCAATACGCATTAATCCACAAATGACTTAAGCTGTTAACTTTTTTAATGTGGCTGACACTCCCTCTGAGTTAAAACAAACCAATATCCTCGGTTCTTGAATCGGACACGTCTGACAGAAACGATTCTTGACTCGAGAACGAGTCAATCTTTCGCTCTTTATCTGGCTCGGCTCGGTGTTCATCTTCAGTTCTCTCTTCACAGCAGTTCAGTCAGTGTACTGTTTGAGTTCATGAATTACTCCGGGATATTGGTTTGTTTTAACTCAGAGGGAATGTCAGCCATATTAAAAAGTTAACAGCTTAAGTCATTTATGGATTAATGCTTATTGGAGACGTGAACCATTTTAAATGATTCAGTTCGATTTGGTGAACTGATTTAAGAAGATCCGGTTACATCAAATGATTCTTTTGCGAACCAGATATCACTACACTGCAGTGTTTTGAACTCTCTCTCACAACAGACACGGAAGAGAAGAAAATGATGAATAAAGTCATAGTTTTTGCTATTTTTGGACCAAAATGTATTTTCGGTGCTTCAAAAAATTCTAACTGACCCTCTGATGTCACATGGACTACTTTGATTATTTTTTTATTACCTTTCTGGACATGGATAGTATACCGTACACACAGTTTCAATGGAGGGACAGAGAACTCTCGGACTAAATCTAAAATATCTTAAACTATGTTCTCAAGATGAACGGAGGTCTTACGGGTTTGGAACGACATGAGGGTGAGTTATTAATGACATAATTTAGATTATTGGGTGAAGTAACCCTTTAATATCAGAGAATGACAGAGATGGAATGCCTCCTCCTGCTGTTAAGATGTATTAAGATGTATTGTAGTCTATTATTTAAAACTTTCATCATAAATGTACAATGTATATGCCAGGGTTCTGCTAATATCAATGACCGGAGCATGCTGGGTAAGAGAGACAGTGAGGTGGCCGTCATCTTTGAGGATATCCACACTGTGAAGTCAGTGATGGATGGTCAGGAGTATCAGGCCGGACGCTTTGGATTGAGCCTGCGGCTGGAGTGTTTCAGGTTCAGGACTCATTCAAGTCTGTTTCTTAACATAAACAAGCAAATAAGGTTTAAAGATGTTTTCTACTTCCTTTAAAATCAATAGGATGATCTTGGCGCCAACACTGATCCCAGCATTGAAGTGACGGACCCTCTAAGTGACCAGTTTTACAAGGAGGTGTGGATGACCACCGCTGCCCGCAATGCAACTATTTACCAGAAGGTCAGCTTAAAGTTTCACACAAAATATCTATCTATCTATAAGTTTCTTTTCATATAACCTGACTGAAACTTCTCCTCGTGCTCCAGGTGTTCCGCTGCTTGCCGTCCAGTGATGTTCGGTCAATTTTAGAGCTGGATGGCTTCCTCTCTAAGCCTGGTTTGGAGAAGGAGGACCCTGCACGTGCTCAAGAGGAGCTGAAGAAGATTCGAGGCTTCCTGGTGCAGTTCCCTCTCCAGTTCCTCAGCGAGCAGAACCTTCTGCCACCCATCGGATCGAAAGAAGCCATGGTGCCCATGGACGTGTGGACATGAGAGAACCTGCCCACATCAACCCGAATAAAAACTGAAACTGCAGATGTACCAGGAACGACCTAAGCTTTCTTATCATATAATAAACACTTCTGAGACTGAAAATGAGATCTGAAGGCGCACCAGTTATAAGTTGTTTACCAGATTGGTTTGTTTCATCCCTGATTGTCTATATATTCTAACACTATGCAACTAATATTATTTTTATGAGCTACTCATAAATCTTATAAAATGGTTATATGGATCCTTTTGTGGTGTCCTGATTGGATGCTGTATGTTGGTTTTGTGCCCTGTAACATGCACTGAATAGGTATTATTCTCTGCAATTAAGTGCCAACTATGTATGTGAAATTACATCTTTTCTCAATATAAAGTGGAAACATTTCTCATGTACTATATCTCAAGGTAATTTAAGGTTATTGATAGTGGACGTGGTCCATTAAATGTTGCTTTCCTATGGTATGAATTGCCATGTTTTGGTGGCCTTATTTCTTAACTGTGTTCTTAATGCTGGTTGTGAACTAAAACCCACCAAAGCATTTGTCTTTTATGACCAAACCAAGTTGTTTTCATAAGACTAGTATTTAGACTTCTCCCCATTATTTGTCCAAATTGTACATAAACTGTAAAACATGCCTGGAGCTTTAAAGAAGTTTACTGTCCGTGCTTGAAGTAATGAAATCATTGCTCGTGACATTCCATTTAAAAGTACTGAATCGGCTACAACTGCTACCATTTAAATAAACTGTCCAGGATTTTCATGTCACTGTAAAGGCCGCAGCATGTGTGTCCTGCATTCTGAGTATCCAGCAAGTATCTTCTAACAGTTGTTAGTCAAGCACTTAAATGTCTGCACTGCTGACTGTGTACAGTATCTGCACTTTTACTTCAGAAACTAATTCCTGTTCTGTTCTTTGTCACCTTTTCCTCATGTATTTTCCCCATTAATTGCATTTTTGCACACAATGTGTATCATCAAAAACACAAATGATCTGTGTTGGGATGTTTATGAAATATGTGAATTGATGTTATACAGATGATTAAACCATAATTTTCACACTATTGAGTCTGTCTGGAGGTCTGTCTATCTATCTATCGATCTGTTATCAATGTGTTACAAATGGTTGATTGGAACATCATGTCTGTTCTACGGCTGTGTCTGTGTGTGTGTGTGTGTGTGTGTGTGTGTGTGCGCGTGTGTGTGTGTCTCTGGGGTGTCTGGTAATGACTGAATGTGTGAACACTGTCTTACTGTCTCAGTGGTCTGTGTGGGGGTGTGTGTGTGTACATGTGTTTCTCTGGGATATGTACAGCTGTCATGTTCCCTGCAGACTGCAGTCTGTGAGCACAGCTGAGCAACAGTCCCTGATACAATCTCCTGACCTTTGACCTACCGCTCACATAGTGCAGATATAACGTCATTGGGCATTACAAACTCACCAGTTCAATTATAAATCTATAAAACCTGATGAGTGAGTTTGGAATCTTTATTAATCTCACATGCAGGTATTGCATTTCACTTTTTTTTTTATTGATATTCAATTATCTGCCATTTCAGTGTTTAAATGTTCTATTATTATAATGTTGGTCTCATAACTGGCCTAAAGTTTGCCTTGAGCAGGTCTCTGTTGTTGTAGACAACAAGCCCATACACAAAGTGCCATTTCTGTCTGACTGGAAAGAAATGAGAGATAGATAAAGACCAGGATTACTACAAAAGCATGTCGTCCTGTGCTCAAGCTCGTGCATGTCTGAACATTGTTTCTAAAATCCTCAGATATGTGTACCTGTGAGCCTTTTTGTTACAATAAAAAAGCGAAATCACTTTTTTTTTTCAGGTTTAAAATGTGGCCAGGTGTTTTAAATATATTATTTGTGTGCATAACCACGAGTTTCACTCCTAATAGACATCTCAAAACATACGCATGTCAGACGGCAGAATCATTATAGCAAAGTCTTTAATGATATGTGTGCTAGTGTGAACGATTTTGTTCTGCTAACACTATTAGCTAGTTTACTGTCCAATAAACGGGAGGAAAGATATTCTCCCTTTTCCTCAAATCTCCAGAGCAAATCGAAACAACAGTGACGATGATGAATGGAAGCAAATCTGGTTTGAAGGCATGTAATTTGATCAGGCTAAGTCACACAAATACAAAGGATCTTATCATAAAGGAGTAGCCTATTGCACAAACCACTGCAATGTGACTGCATTGTCAGCTCAAAACATTTTCTCACAGGCAATGCTAATGCTAATGATGTGTTGTTGCAACAGATAGAGCCCAATCAGGTTTTCAAGTTCACAAAATGGCCTGTTTTTACAGGCAAAAGTACTGAGGAACAAAGCTGTCTTGTGCAAAAGCGGAGAGGAATGAGAGAAT